>NC_051213.1:3356007-3546007 GCF_015220715.1 Pygocentrus nattereri
GCTCTCACTGCTGGATATTTTACTGGGCACTCCGCTTTCATACATGCCACGCCAATCCCGCCAATCCTACCCCTTGTTTTCAAGTGTCTCCTTGCCCCTTTAGTAACTGAGCTACAGGGCAGTGGTTGAGATCTTCCCTCTGAAATGAGACCCTCTAATAAAAGAGCATCACAGGGACAGCAGAGGAGGATTAAGTTCAGCTCCTCACTGCTGGGCTTTAGTCACATTTAGGGATCATAAGCCTTCAAAGAGGGGGGGCAGTTATTTATTATCACCCCCTCTAATTCTTCAGTGATATGAAGCTGAAGTCGGATATTCTCCAGATTCTTGTTCAAATTTGGAAATTTAGCCAGCTACAGAGATATCAGCATATTAGTGATGTTTTATGCTGGTTATGAAGAAAAGGACCATAATACACTGAAACGACATTAAACTAAGACGATACTGCGATTATCATCATTTATTTACAGAGAAAATTCTCACATTTGTGGGTTTCTATCTCTGCGGTTTTGAAATGGGACTGGGTCCAGGCGTAGGTTTTATTCATTTCCCTCTTCATGCACAAAGCACACCCCTGTTACATTTTCACACTAAAATAAATACATAAACTGTAAAACCATAACAGAAATGATGCAAGCTGTGGTCTAGACAACCTTTTGATTCTCCTGCAATGTAAAACTGACTTTTGTTTACACATTAGGGCTGCCAAAACAAAATCTAAACTCTTATACTCGTCGTATTCAATGAAATAATGTACATTCAAATGTGGAAAATGTCCGTAAGAAGGTACGAAGCTACCTCATTACAAAAAATGGTATCTTGTCTTTTATCTTACCATATTGACACATAATATTTCTTGTTTGAAGTAATAAGCAAAAAATATCTGCCAACACAGTGAGATAATTTCACTTACTACAATCACGTAAAACAAGCAAAAATGTCAGGAAATACGTTAAATAATCCATCTAATAAGTTTACAATCCCAAGAAAAAATATTAAACATATCTAATAAGCCCTAATATTAAATATAACAATACTTTAAAAGTACAACCCCATTTCCAAAAAAAGGGACATTGTGCAAAATGTAAATAAAAACAAAATTCAGTGATGTGCAAATAATTTAAACCCTATATTTAATTGAAAATCAAATGTTGAAACTGAGAACATTTATCGTTTTTTGAAAAATATTTGCCCATTTTGAATATGATGCCAACAACATGTTCCAAAAAAGTTGGGACGGGGGCTTGTTTACCACTGAGTTTCATCACTTCTTCTTTACCAGCACTCGTTTGGGAACTGAGGAAGTTTAGAAAGTGAAATGTTTTTCTGTTCTTGTTTGATTCAGGATTTCAGCTGCTCATCAGTTTCAGGGTCTCCTTTGTCATGTTTTTCTTTTCATAATACACCAAATGTTCTCAGTAGTCACCAGTCTGGACTGCAGGCAGGTCAGTTTAGCACCCGGACTCCTTTAATACAGAGCAGTGCTGCTGTAATACATGCAGAATGTGGTTTGAAATTGTCTTGCTGAAATAATTAAGACCCTCCGTAAAAAAAAAAAAAGACGTCGTCTGGACGGCAGCAGATGATGTCAAAACATGTTTATATCATTCAGCTTTAATGGCGCCTTCACAGATGAGCATGTCACCCACGACATGTGCACTAATGCCCCCTAAACCATCATCAATACTGGCTTTAGAACTGAGCACTGATAACAAGCTGAGTGGTCTTCAGCCTGGAGGACACAGTGTCCATGATTTCCAGAAAGAATTTCAAATGTTGATTCGTCAGGCCCAGAGAAGGTGGCAGCATTTCTGGGTCCTTTTTATATATGGGTTCTTCTTGGCGTTTTAGAGTTTTAATTAGAATTTGTGGATTCGGTACTGTTGCACTATTTTATTGTACAGTCTTTCGCAGAGTGGTGAACCCCTCCTCCTCTTTACTTCTGAAAGACTCGGCTTCTCTGAGATCCTTTTTTACACCCCATCATGTTACTGACCTGTTGCCAATTAACCACCAGATGTTTTTTAAGTAGTACACAACTTTACCAGCCTTTTATTTCCCCCGTCCCAACTTTTTTGGAACGTGTTGTTGGCATCAAATTCAAAATGGGCAAATATTTTTCAAAAAACAATCAAATTGGTGTCTTTGTACTATTTTCAATTAAATATAGGGTTTAAACGATCTGGACACCATTGCATTTTGTTTTTATTTACATTTTTCACAGTGGGGTTGTACGTGTGTTTACCTTGCAGGTGTAGTAGTAATAAGGCGTGTCCAGTCCCAGCAGCCCCTGCAGTGCAGGGGGTTTGGGCTGTGTGTCCTGCAGGAGGAGGCCGTGTTCCTGAGTCACGAAAAACGTAACCACCAACACATCCACCTATCAGAGAACAGAGATTAACACATCCACCAATCAGAGAACAGACATTTCAACACATCCACCTATCAGAACAGAGATTAACACATCCACCAATCAGAAAACAGACATTTCAACACATCCACCAATCAGAGAACAGAGATTAACACATCCACCTATCAGAGAACAGAGATTAACACATCCACCAATCAGAGAACAAAGATTTCAACACATCCACCAATCAGAAAACAGACATTTCAACACATCCACCAATCAGAGAACAGAGATTAACACATCCACCTATCAGAGAACAGAGATTTCAACACATCCACCTATCAGAGAACAGAGATTAACACATCCACCTATCAGAGAACAGAGATTAACACATCCACCAATCAGAGAACAAAGATTTCAACACATCCACCAATCAGAAAACAGACATTTCAACACATCCACCTATCAGAGAACAGAGATTAACACATCCACCAATCAGAAAACAAACATTTCAACACATCCACCAATCAGAGAACAGAGATTAACACATCCACCAATCAGAGAACAAAGATTTCAACACATCCACCAATCAGAAAACAGACATTTCAACACACCCACCTATCAGAACAGAGATTAACACATCCACCTATCAGAGAACAAAGATTTCAACACATCCACCAATCAGAAAACAAACATTTCAACACATCCACCAATCAGAAAACAAACATTTCAACACATCCACCAATCAGAAAACAGCCATTTCAACACATCCACCAATCAGAAAACAAACATTTCAACACATCCACCAATCAGAGAACAGAGATTAACACATCGACCAATCAGAGAACAGACATTTCACGTTGCTGATTGACTGTACCTTGTCCGTGGCGTGGGACTGGCTGGCGTGGTGGAATTCAGAGTTAACATGAACCGTTTCACACACAAACAGGCGCGGCTCACTGTCATCCCAGAACTGAGAGACCGGATAACGACTGGCCAGCTCCGGCTCATTATCCCGAGACCTGCGGCACACAGTAATAACCATCATCACCGCCACAATTACAGCTCACACTAGGGCTGGGCGACATGACCTCAAATCAATATCACGATTAAACATTTTACCTCAGTTTGTTTTTGTTTGTTTTTTGCCGTCATCGTTCACTGACAAGGCTTGTACTGTAAATATGTTCCGCATATCTTAATGTAAATCGTCTCAACAGCCACATCAGAATTCACTTTTACATCAATCCAGCTGAGACTCATCAACGTTTCTGTACAATAATTAGAAGAGACTCATCCAAAAACCCTCTGTGTTCGAGGAGCTTTCTAAAGAAACGGCAGTAGGAAAACGAGGATGCAGCGTTAAGGAACAGTTAAAACTCCGAAAGCAAAGTTTAAAGAATCCGAGGACGCGAACCGAAGAAGTGACCGCGCCCTTTTTACGGCTCCAGCGCGTTCCGGGTGATGATCCCAGCTGTCAGTCAGTGAAGCTTCATGACGGTTCCTGTGATGCTGGTGAAGATGAAGACGATCCTCCGGGATCGACTGGCGTTCGTTGGCAGTCGTGATTGTTTACCTCTGGCTGAGCCTGACGCTCTGTTCTTTAGCGCATGTGAGTCAGTTTAGCAGCTGATCTGTTTAGACTGTCATTTAAAAGATAACGTGAACAGACAAACCAAAGAATCAGATTTGGTGAGAAAATTCATCAAATTTAGTGAGAAGCTTGTCAGACTGGACGTGGCGGAGTCACGTGAACACACAGAGCGGAGAAGGTTTACCAGAATTTAAACAAATCTAAATAACCGACAGGCGTTAGATCACATCAGTTAGATCCTGAATGACGGTTACGATTACTTTACGATTAATCGCCCAGCCCCAGCGTGCACACACACACACACACACACACACACACACACACACACACACTCTCTGCACATTACTTTGTTCAGTCATTACCCCCAAAAAAAAATCACTGCGTGACCCTTCAGTTCTGAAAACTGTGTGAAATCTCCAAACTCAAACTTCTTGTTGTAAATGAATATTTACATATTTAAATATTTCCTATAAAAAAATAACATTTTATAACCTCAGTCTTTTTATATATATTACTGCTGTCAGAAGAAAACCTCATATCTCCAAAATGGTAACTTCACAGGAGAAGAAAAAAACCTACTTTAGTTTTGTCATAGAACCAAAATCCCCCCCCCCCAAGTAATTTTGGGCCGTTTCTTTTGGTCCATTATTCATGACACTTACACTCAATGTAAAGGGTAACAGATATTTTCAAATTACGTCAAAATCTGAAAAATGACAAAAATGGAGATACAAGGTTTTCTTCTAACAGCAGCGATATTTAAAACGAATATCTGAAAGACCCGATGACCAAATTACTTATAGAGTTTATTCCTCTTTGTCAGGAAGGCTGTAAAACAGAAAGTAAAAACCTCTACAGATAATAGAACTTTAATAGTTATTCTGTTACTGTGCTTGTCCTCATTTTTTCATAAATTCAGAGACCACACTTCTTCCAGTCCAGTCTGGTTTACCTGGAAGTGCAGCACAGAATATGATACATTGTTTTTAATAGCATTTTTTAAATATAGCACTTCTGGTGAATTGCATGAGAAGCGTGAGACTATATGAAGCATGAGACTGTAAAAGAAGTGTGAGAAAGTATATGAAGCGTGAGAATGTATAAGAAGCGTGAGAATGTATATGAAGCGTGTGCCTGTACAAGAAGCGTGAGACTGTATGAAGCATGAGACTGCATGAAGCGTGAGCCTGTACAAGAAGCGTGAGCCTGTACAAGAAGCGTGAGACTGTCCAAGAAGCGTGAGACTGTCCAAGAAGCGTGAGACTGTCCAAGAAGCGTGAGACTGTACAAGAAGCGTGAGAATGTATAAGAAGCGTGAGAATGTATAAGAAGCATGAGACTGCATGAAGCGTGAGAATGTATAAGAAGCGCGAGACTGTATAAGAAGCGTGAGACTGTATAAGAAGCGTGAGAATGTATATGAAGCGTGAGACTGCATGAAGCGTGAGACTGCATGAAGCGTGAGAATATATAAAAAGTGTGAGACTGTATAAGAAGCGTGAGAATGTATATGAAGCGTGAGAATGTATAAGAAGCGTGAGACTGCATGAAGCGTGAGAATGTATAAGAAGCGTGAGACTGTATAAGAAGCGTGAGACTGTATATGAAGCGTGAGCCTGTACAAGAAGCGTGAGAATGTATAAGAAGCGTGAGACTGCATGAAGCGTGAGAATGTATAAGAAGCGTGAGACTGTATAAGAAGCGTGAGACTGTATATGAAGCGTGAGACTGTATATGAAGCGTGAGACTGTATATGAAGCGTGAGAATGTATATGAAGCGTGAGCCTGTACAAGAAGCGTGAGAATGTATAAGAAGCGTGAGACTGCATGAAGCGTGAGACTGTATAAGAAGCGTGAGACTGTATAAGAAGCGTGAGACTGTATATGAAGCGTGAGAATGTATATGAAGCGTGAGCCTGTACAAGAAGCGTGAGAATGTATAAGCGTGAGAATGTACAAGAAGCGTGAGCCTGTACAAGAAGCGTGAGCCTGTACAAGAAGCGTGAGAATGTATAAGAAGCGTGAGATTGCATGAAGCGTGAGAATGTATATGAAGCGTGAGAATGTATATGAAGCGTGAGACTGTATATGAAGCATGAGAATATATATGAGAGTATATATAAAGCGTGAGACTGTGTAAGAACTGTGAGACTGCATGAACCGTGAGACTGTGTAAGAAGCGTGAGACTGTGTAAGAAGCGTGAGACTGTGTAAGAACCGTGAGGCTGTGAAAGAACCGTGAGGCTGTGAAAGAACCGTGAGGCTGTGTATGAACCGTGAGACTGTATGAACCGTGAGACTGTGTAAGAAGCGTGAGACTGTAAGAAGCGTGAGACTGTGTAAGAAGCGTGAGACTGTAAGAAGCGTGAGACTGTGTAAGAAGCGTGAGACTGTGTAAGAAGCGTGAGACTGTGTAAGAAGCGTGAGACTGTATGAACCGTGAGACTGTATGAACCGTGAGACTGTGTAAGAAGCGTGAGACTGTAAGAAGCGTGAGACTGTGTAAGAAGCGTGAGACTGTAAGAAGCGTGAGACTGTGTAAGAAGCGTGAGACTGTGTAAGAAGCGTGAGTAAGAACTATGATGCGTGAATACCAGACAAAGTTCTCGTTTCCTTCTGTTGGGGTCGTCAGGATGGCCATTCATTACCACACAAAGGAACATCAAAATGAGTCAGAAAGCACATCCTCATATAGCACTGCGCTACCTCTGACCGTCGTCTGACTGAGAGAGGCCACTGAGAGGTCTTCCAGTGAAGAAGTCGAAGTGAGAGAGCGTGTCCATCTCAACGTCATAGAAATACACCCTGTGGTCTGGACGTCCGTTTATCTGCACACAAACACAAATAGACACCCATTACTCCACCTGGGTTCCCGTCAGTGACAGACTGTATGTATATTTAAGGGCCTGTATATTATACTGTGGTGATATTTTATTTTTAGGTGCACTTATGACATTTGTGTGTTTTTATGCTTCAAAAACAATCAAAATTCTCCACTCTCAGAATGATATGGGCCCTTAAAAATGTCCTGTGTGTGTGTGTGTGTGTGTGTGTGTGTGTGTGTGTACGTACCTGTGTGATGAGGATGCTGACTTGGTTCCCATTGGCACTGCACTTGACTGATCTCAGCGCTCCGAGGTCAGGAATGAGTTCAGCCATGTTTTTTGCATTACATAGTGGCTTCGCCTCCCTACACACACACACACACACACACACACACACACACACACACACACACACACACACAGAGGGCGAGTTGATTTCAGTGCAATATGGCCCTCTGTGGTTCGCTGTAGTCAATCAGTGTAATGCATAAGGTCAAGACTTACACCAAATTCTAGTCTAACTCCAAAACTGTGGTTAGGGGGCGATGAAACTACTTTAAAACCTCAGAGGACACTGTCGCCCCTCCTCAGTGCACGACAAACATTGTGCTGAAGGTTACGTTATCTTACGTATGAAGATAATTAGATTCCTTCACAATATAAAATGTTGAGCATGGAGGAACATGTCTGAGGAAGGACTTCACAGTCGGTGACAGACGGTAACTCTCCACCAGGAGTTCCGACTTTCCTCTCTGTTAAGAAAACTTAAATGCTCTTCTCACTCAGCTGTGGTGGTGTTTAAGGTAAAACAGGCTAAAATCTGGACTCTTACCTGCGTGTGAGGTCGAACACTCGGACATGAGCAGCGTCCGTCCCCACTGCCAAATATGACCTGCACACATTCAGCAGGATGGGGTTTCCCTCGGCCTCAGAAAACACCAGCAGCTGCTTTACAGTGCCCTGCAACACACACACACACACACACACACACACAGAGCTTTTGAAAATGTTAAGATATAAAACATAATGTTTACTTATTATAAGTTGAGAGAGAAACACTCACTGCCCATTTTATTAGGTTCACTTACCACACAGGTGCACTGTGCATGTCTGCAGTCTGGAGCTGTACAACTACAAAGTGCACCTCTACGGTCAGTGGAGCTGATAAAATGGACTAAAGAGTGTAGATACAAGGCAGGTAGACCTAATAAATTGGCAAGTGAGCTTATCTTAATTTACTTTATGTGGTTTGGTGTAATAAGAAAACAGTGCAGTCACAATACCAGACCGTAAAAAAATAAAAAATATATACAAATGAATAAATAAAAAAATATGAAAACCCATTCCATATGGCTGGGTAAAAAATGCCGTATTTTGGCACGGAGGCTTGTCTGTAACTGACCTGTGGTGTGCGGACCTGCACCCGGTTGGGCTCTACAGTGTAAATATTCTCTTCGTGAACAGCGAGAGCAACAGAATCACACTGGAAAGACCCTGAAGAGGCACAGACACAGAGTTAGAGGCTTGTGTGGGCACATATATACACACACACACACACACACACACACACACACACGTATATACATACATGCATTATCACAACCCAAAGGACTGATGATAGATCCTGACAGTAAAAGGAATCTCCCGTCAATCATACAGGTCAGTTAGAGCTCTCCAATAACACACAATGTGTAGAGCGTAACAGAAGAGCCTATAAACCGTGAAGCTACTAATGATTTTAAAGCGACGGAAGTGGACCTTACAGTGTCCTGCAACTCACGTGAAACTCAGCTGCAACAATACAAGGGTCTTAACGTCACAAACCAAGCTTCCCAAAATTTTCCACACATGTGAATAACACCTTGTGGATGACTTTTATCAAAAATTACTAGCTGCTTTTTAGTCTAACTAGTGGAATAACTGGGTGTGTTGTGTGCATCTTTGTTTTTGCATTGCTTTGCACCCGCAGTATGAAAGCATCGCCGTGTAAAGCCGTCCTAACAGACTTGCTTATGCGGCGTCTGAACTGTAGGACACTGTCTCATGCGAACATGGACTACAGTACGTCATGTAGCTAAAACCTGTCACAGCAACTGAGACCTGAATTCAGTCCATATTTCTGTCAGGTTTTAGTAAATTTCTTATTACAAATGTTCACAGCTGTAAAACCTCTGAAATCTAAGACCTGGATGTTTTGTGGATGTATTCTATTAATAAGTGGGGAATCCTGAAGTGTTACAGCTGCACCTGTGCTGCGCAGAGCTTGGCCAGAGACCTCATACACTGTTACACATCTTCCATCCCAGACGGTCACTGTGTCCTGGAAACATACAAACATACATTTTATATAAATGAAAGTTTTACACCAGCAAAAGTTACTGAATTAAACTTAGTTGAGGACAGAAAGGAAATGAATACAACATGAATCTAATCATGAATCACGAATCTAAACGCTTTAATGGAATCATTGATTTCAATCATATGAATCCAATTTGGTTGCACATCTAGAGATTATAAAATGACCTGGGTACTCTGCAGCTTCGCAAGATCCAAATAACAAGTTTTCTGGATGAGCTCACGCACAGAGCTCAGGCACAGCTCATGCACAGAGCTCACGCACAGAGCTCGCCGCACAGAGCTCACGCACAGCTCACGCACAGAGCTCGCCGCACAGAGCTCACGCACAGCTCACGCACAGAGCTCGCCGCACAGAGCTCGCCGCACAGAGCTCGCCGCACAGAGCTCGCCGCACAGCTCACGCACAGCTCACGCACAGAGCTCGCCGCACAGAGCTCGCCGCACAGAGCTCGCCGCACAGAGCTCACGCACAGAGCTCACGCACAGAGCTCACGCACAGCTCGCCGCACAGCTCGCCGCACAGAGCTCGCCGCACAGAGCTCACGCACAGAGCTCACGCACAGCTCACGCACAGCTCACGCACAGAGCTCGCCGCACAGAGCTCGCCGCACAGAGCTCGCCGCAGAGAGCTCACGCACAGAGATCACGCACAGCTCACGCACAGAGCTCACGCACAGCTCACGCACAGAGCTCACGCACAGAGCTCGCCGCACAGAGCTCGCCGCACAGAGCTCACGCACAGAGCTCACGCACAGAGCTCACGCACAGCTCACGCACAGAGCTCACGCACAGCTCACGCACAGCTCACGCACAGAGCTCGCACAGAGCTCGCGCACAGAGCTCACGCACAGAGCTCACGCACAGAGCTCACGAAATCTGAAAAGAATTATTATTTAATAACTGGGTGGTTTTCCCCAAAAATAAATTTTGAAAAGGTAAATAATTCTAATTCACAATTCTATTTTTAAACACTAGAAACGTTTAGAGAGTAAAACAGGAAAAGTTACTAATATGTCTGTTAGTGAGTGACTCCAAACCGCAGTGTGTGTGGGTCTGTAGGTATGTTACCTTGGCGACCTGCACGGCTCTGATGTGTGTGTCCGTGCGCAGTGTGAGGTGTGTATCCGTGCTGAAGTAAGTCAGGCTGAGCTGGGTTGGTGTGAGCTGCACTGCTGCCACCTGCTGGCTGTAATGTGAACACATCACATGCTCTGACAGAATCAACACAGAACTGGTGCTGCATACGGCCAGCAAGTGAAGACTGGACCCCCACTGTCGAGACAGAGAGAGAGAGAGAGAGAGAGAGAGAGAGACAGAGAGAGAGAGAGAGAGAGAGACAGAGAGAGAGAGAGAGAGAGAGAGAGAGAGAGAGAGAGAGAGAGAGACAGAGAGAGAGAGAGAGAGATAAAGCGATGGAGGAGATGAAGACATAACAATGATAACTAAAAACACTGCAGATTTTTAGAAAAGGAAAGGCAGAAAATCAAGGTTAGCCTCAAGTGTCTATATTTGCTTTGGTAACATTAAACTCCAAAAAACTTGTCTGTTACGTTATGTTATGTTTGTTTGTTATAATAATTTATATTATATAATTATATAACAGTTAGTTACGACCACGCGAGCTGATTGGTTGAGCAGCGTTCTAACGGTGCTGTTATTTCACCATCACATCACAGGTTTGTCACTAACACTGTATCACTCTGCTGAGACGCCGTTGCTAAGCAACGACTTTAACAGCTGTAGGAGACGCTCAAGTCATCTGAGCGTTTTTACTCCTCACTTTGTCACAAACAGAAAACGGACACTGTTAAGATCACATCTGACCGACGGCCGATTTGGTCCGACTCTGAAGACGAGACGACACTAAATTCCCAAACTGTCGTCACCACTGAGCAGCTTTTCAGTCGGCAGCTGTGACAGAAGAACAGCTGAACAACCTGGAATCAGCCAGAAATGAACCCAACACCATTCGCCAGACGTGTCTGAACTTCAGAGTCGGACCAAATCAGACTGAGCCGTAAAACTGACCCAATAAAAACAAAAGCTGCTCAGTGGAGACGACAGTTTGGGAATTTAGTGTAAGGAGCTGGAGAACGAACTGCGGGCTGAGCAGCGAGTGGGCGGAGCTCGTTACTCTGACGTAGCAACAAGCTGCTCGTTAAGGAGCTATAATTAGGAGGAAGGAGCTGAACATTAAAACATATTAAAGCCGCGTTCACGGCCAGTTTATTCATTTGTTACTGTATTTATTTACCTGCTGTATTAAAGCAGTAGAGCACTCGAGGAGGGAGTTATCACCAATAACATCACGGCTGGGATGATCTACGGACACCAGATCACAGCCGGGATGGTATTTCACAAAAACACCCCCTCTTGGGTTCTACTGCTAAAAAACAGGGGCAATTAAAGAATATCACTTTGTCACCTTTTTCTTTCCCCCTGTCTGTGTTTGCGTAGAACTGAAGAGTTTTAATACGCTAAAAACTCCACAGCAGATCCTTCTAGATTAGTCTTCTAGTTTATTTTAAAGGAGTAATTCATCAAATATTTACAGAAGCCCCTCTTTACCTCAAATGGAGCTGATCAGTCAAGACCTGTCTGGTGTCTGCAGTTTGTTTCTTTAGCTTTACTCTGGAGCTCCGAGACCTTAAAACCATCTCTCTAAGAAGAGCTGAATGTAGTTCACTGAACCTGCAGCTGTGAGATGTTTCCCTCCAGCTCTGTGGGCGTCTGTAACCTCCACTGAGTTTTTATGTCTCCTTTCTGATTGGTCACGGTCACCATCTGCCACAGAGCAACACGCCCCCTATTTGTTCCAGCTGCAAGAACCTCTGGAAAAGCAAAAAGACAGATGAAGAAAAAGAGATCAAAGGAAATCCTTGTAACATTGTAATAGAACCAGAAAAAAAAAACAGTTCCATGTTTAACAAACGTACACTACATTTCCAAAAGTATTCACTCCCCCATCTGAATCACTGAATTCAGGTGTTCCAGTCACTTCCATGGCCACAGGTGTATAAAGCCGAGCCCCTCGGCCTGCAGACTGCTTCTACAGACATTAGTGAAAGAATGGGTCGCTCTCAGGAGCTCAGTGAATTCCAGCGTGGTACCGTGATCGGAGGCCACCTGTGCAGCAAGTCCAGTCGTGAAATTTCCTCACTACTAAATATTCCACAGTCCACTGACAGTGGGATTATAACAAAGTGGAAGTGATTGGGAACGACAGCAACTCAGCCACGAAGTGGTCGGCCACGTAGATTGACAGAGCGGGGTCAGCGGATGCTGAGGGGCATAGTGCGCAGAGGTCACCGACTTTCTGCAGAGTCAATCACTACAGACCTCCAAACTTCATGTGGCCTTCAGATCAGCTCAAGAACAGCGTAGAGAGCTTCATGGAATGGGTTTCCATGGCCGAGCAGCTGCATCCAAGCCTTACATCACCAAGCGCAGTGCAAAGCGTGGAATGCAGTGGAGTAAAGTGCCGCCACTGGACTCTAGAGCAGTGGAGACGAGTTCTCTGGAGTGACCAATCACGCTTCTCCGTCTGGAAAGCCAATGGATGAGTCTGGGTTTGGTGGTTGCCAGGAGATGGTACTTGTCTGACTGCATTGTGCCGAGTGTAAAGTTTGGTGGAGGGGGGATCATGGTGTGGGGTTGTTTTTCAGGAGTTGGGCTCGGCCCCTTAGTTCCAGTGAAAGGAACTCTTAAAGCTTCAGTACCAAGAGATTTTGGACAATTTCATGCTCCCAACTTTGTGGGAACAGTTTGGGGACGGCCCCTTCCTGTTCCAACATGACTGAGCACCAGTGCACAAAGCAGGTCCATAAAGACGTGGATGAGCCAGTTTGGTGTGGAAGAACTTGACTGGCCTGCACCTCAACCCCATAGAACACCTTTGGGATGAATTAGAGTGGAGACTGTGAGCCAGGCCTTCTCGTCCAACATCAGTGTCTGACCTCACAAATGCGCTTCTGGAAGAACGGTCAAAAATTCCAATAAACACTCCTAACCCTTGTGGAAAGCCTTCCCAGAAGAATTGAAGCTGTTACAGCTGCAAAGGGTGGGCCGACATCATATTAAACCCTATGGATTAAGAATGGGATCTCACTCAAGTTCATATGTGTGTGAAGCCAGATGAGCGAATACTTTTGGAAATATAGTGTATTTGAAAAAAATAAACGTAAAATGTGTCATAACATTTGCCCAGGCCACAAACTTTCTGAACATCTTAAACAGTAAATAAACAGTAATCGTAAGTGTGTCTCTGTGGAAGACAAAACAACAAAAGACAGAATCTGTGATACTTTTACACATAATACATATTCATATGTATGTTTATGTATAAATAAACAGCTGTGTGTGTGTGTGTGTGTGTGTGTGTGGGTGTGAGCGTATGTGTGTGTGTTCTCACCTTTGGCAGGACAGTAGGACACACAGTTAAGCAGCTCTCCTTTCTCAAAGCCCAGATTTTCATCCAGAGACAGAACATAATTATCATCTCTCTCGAGATCCCACAACCTGCACACACACACACACACACACACACACACACACACACGCACACACACAGATGAAAGAATGAATAAAACTGTGAAACAAATCAGATTATTAAGCAGTAAACACGGTTTCCGCGTGTAAACCTGTAAAGTGCCTGTGTGGTTTGTTGTGTATTATATTGTGCAGGTTATCAGTGTTTTTGCCTGTATTCATTACCCTGCTCGTCTGTCCCATGTTAAATGTCCTGTGTCCTGGGAACTATATTTCATCCCTGACTCAACATGCCGGGGGTGAGAAGGAATGACAAAGCTGATTTAGATGGATTTATTTTTATTTTCATTGTTGGGAATTATGGTGATAAGCCTTTTAATACGCTTCTATGCTGAGCATCATGAAAAACAACCGACCAATCGAGATCAAGGACGCCTTCTCTCTAGTCTCCAGCACAGGAAACGCTAGTTTGGGTTGCTTTCCAACACCTGAAGAAACAACTGCGTTTTAGGGCCACAGTTAATAAAAATAAAAATAATGGACCTCGAGAAAAAAGCCGTAGAATTCCGACATTAAAGTGGCACTAATCCCAGGAAAGGTCGCAGTATTGTGGCTCGATTCCCCCTTAAAGAAACACTCAACCTCCCCGTCTCTCCTGCTCATCAGCACCAGCCTGGTATTAGTGTGAGAACCGGCTGAAACAGTAGCAGTACAGGCGCCAGTACAGCAACCGAGACCCCAACACGTTATTCTCTGAATATTACCACTTTATACTCGAAATATTACGACTTTATTCCCTAAATATTACGACTTCATTCTCTAAATATTACGACTTTATTCACTAAATATTATGGCTTTATTCTCTAAATATTACGACTTTATTCTCTAAATATTACGACTTTACTAAATATTACGGCTTTATTCTCTAAATATTACGGCTTTATTCTCTAAATATTACGGCTTTATTCACTAAATATTACGGCTTTATTCCCTAAATATTACGGCTTTATTCACTAAATATTACGGCTTTATTCCCTAAATATTACGGCTTTATTCTCTAAATATTACGGCTTTATTCCCTAAATATTACGGCTTTATTCCCTAAATATTACGGCTTTATTCATTAAATATTACGGCTTTATTCTCTAAATATTACGGCTTTATTCATTAAATATTACGGCTTTATTCTCTAAATATTACGGCTTTATTCACTAAATATTACGGCTTTATTCACTAAATATTACGGCTTTATTCTCTAAATATTACGGCTTTATTCACTAAATATTACGGCTTTATTCACTAAATATTACGGCTTTATTCACTAAATATTATGGCTTTATTCCCTAAATATTACGGCTTTATTCCCTAAATATTACGGCTTTATTCTCTAAATATTACGGCTTTATTCACTAAATATTCCGGCTTTATTCTCTAAATATTATGGCTTTATTGACTAAATATTATGGCTTTATTCCCTAAATATTACGGCTTTATTCTCTAAATATTATGGCTTTATTCACTAAATATTACGGCTTTATTCTCTAAATATTACGGCTTTATTCTCTAAATATTATGGCTTTATTCACTAAATATTATGGCTTTATTCCCTAAATATTACGGCTTTATTCTCTAAATATTATGGCTTTATTCTCTAAATATTACGGCTTTATTCACTAAATATTATGGCTTTATTCCCTAAATATTACGGCTTTATTCTCTAAATATTATGGCTTTATTCACTAAATATTACGGCTTTATTCACTAAATATTATGGCTTTATTCCCTAAATATTACGGCTTTATTCTCTAAATATTATGGCTTTATTCACTAAATATTATGGCTTTATTCACTAAATATTATGGCTTTATTCCCTAAATATTACGGCTTTATTCTCTAAATATTATGGCTTTATTCCCTAAATATTACGGCTTTATTCTCTAAATATTATGGCTTTATTCACTAAATATTATGGCTTTATTCACTAAATATTACAACTTTATTTTCTAAATATTACGACTTTATTTTCTAAATATTACGGCTTTATTCTCTAAATATTATGGCTTTATTCTCTAAATATTACGGCTTTATTCTCTAAATATTACGGCTTTATTCACTAAATATTATGGCTTTATTCCCTAAATATTACGGCTTTATTCTCTAAATATTATGGCTTTATTCACTAAATATTACGGCTTTATTCACTAAATATTATGGCTTTATTCCCTAAATATTACGGCTTTATTCTCTAAATATTATGGCTTTATTCACTAAATATTATGGCTTTATTCACTAAATATTATGGCTTTATTCCCTAAATATTACGGCTTTATTCTCTAAATATTATGGCTTTATTCCCTAAATATTACGGCTTTATTCTCTAAATATTATGGCTTTATTCACTAAATATTATGGCTTTATTCACTAAATATTACAACTTTATTTTCTAAATATTACGACTTTATTTTCTAAATATTACGGCTTTATTCTCTAAATATTACGACTTTATTTTCTAAATAAAAAAAATCACCAAGAATAAAAAATTGTTTCAAAATCCTGAAAAATAAGCTGCATCCTCGCTGAAAACCACCGCCAGTCACGGGTAAGAAGCGGCTTCTCTTCACCTTCATATTCCCTGGAATGTAACTGCTGCACCACTTAAGGTGGAACGTTAAAATCTGAACAAAAACCGGTGAATAGAAAGCCGACTAGGGCTTCAATCTAACGCTAGCATAGCCATTACCTTGCTAGGTTAGGCAGCAAAGCTCATCCTGGATTGAAATTAGGCCGCTGGCAGCACTTCAGCTGATAAACACACACAATCCACTCCATCCAGCAGCTTCAGACTATACAGCCCAACACGTTCACGCCGCTGGAGACAGAACCCAGTTCAAAGCCAAAGGAAACTGACCTGCCCGAGAATCAACATCACTCCCCATCGCTCCTCTCAGAGCCACTGATACCAATGCGCTCTACTTTTTATTTACTCCCCATTTTAATCATTTAATACCCATTGCTTCACCTGCTTTTCCCCTTTTCTGTACTTTAATCTTCTGCACTAAAGTTAAAATCGTATCCTCTGCTCCTCCTGCGTTACTGTTTCCTATCCGGTGTGGACCAGAGGAGGACGGGTTCCCCTTCCGAGTCTTGGTTCCTCTCAAGGTTTCTTCCTCCGGCTCTTAGGGAGTTTTTCCTTACCACTGAGGCGACTGCTTTGTGACAACACCTGCTGTAAAAAGTGCTACCTAAATAAACTTGGACTTGAAGTTATAACCTTTTGGGGGGGGGGGGGGGGGGGGGTGTTTATGCTAAGTGTAAAAAAATCCTGAACACAAAAGCGATGAAAGACATTTTAATGGTCCAGAATTCAGGTCTACACAGTTGACGGTCTTTTCCCGTTTTCACCAGTTATTTTCGAATGAATAAAGTGCTGAGAAACAAATCTCTGAATTTACAGAACAAGCACAACGTCCGACTCCTTTTTTTAAGCGTGTGAACTCCACCTTAGACCTCGACCGGAGCCATTCTGCAGCTACTGTGGTCTACAGTAAATCGTTCATGTGTAAAATATCAGACCTGATGAGCTGCTCTCCAGACGCCGTGATGAGCAAACCGCTCTCTGTCCACACGATGTCCGCGTTCTGTCCACCTCGTCCACTCAGCTTAACCTACAACACACACACACACGTGCATCGCTGACCTCGGGTTCTGCAGAGTTTGAAAGGGAATGCTGAGGAATTCTGGGGATAGTGGTGGGCTGGAGGTTAGGGAATCAGCCCTGTGACCGGAGTCCACAGTACGTGACTGAAGCGCCCTTGAACAAGACACCCAACCCCCCCAACTGCTCCCCGGGCAAGTGTGTTTACTGCCCCCTGGTGTGTGTGTGCTCACTAGTGTGTATGTGGTGTTTCAGCTCACAGATGGGACAATCAGTCCCGTTGTGGGACTAATGAGGATCAGTTCATCTTAATCGTTTGTGCAGTTTGATTGGCTGTTACCTTACTGAGCTCTTGAGCACCCCCCTCTGGTCCGAGGCTGAACTGTGAGAGCAGCAGGGAGTCGGTAACCACAGCAAGCATGGCTCTGCGCTCCGAATAAAACAGCTTCTGCACTCTGCCCTCTACAGTCAGCAGTGGCACACTGCGGCCCCGGTCGTCCACACTGAACACACAGCCTATGTCACACAAAAACAAGCAAACACACACTTACACTTCCGTTCAAAAGTTGCCATATTCATAATTTTGCTTATTATACGTATAATATTCATTCATACAATGAAGATGTTAAGAATGTCTGAAAGCCCAGGACCCCACAGGGATCTTTAGATGGTTTTGCTAATGTTTACTAAATAGAAGAACATTTATCAACTTATCTGCTCCTTTGGGGCAGTCGGGGGCTGGAGGTTAGGGAACTGGCCCTGAAACCCGGAAGGTTGCCGGTTCGATCCCCAGAGCCGACAGTCCATGACTGAGGTGTCCTTGAGCAAGACACCTAACCCCCAACTGCTCCCCAGGCGCCGAGGATAGGGCTGCCCACCGCTCCGGGCAAGTGTGCTCACTGCCCCCTAGTGTGTGTGTGGTGTTTCACTTCACGGATGGGTTAAATTCCCCATTTGTGGGATTAAAAAAGTATCACTTAACTTAAGATCTTATCAACTGTGGAGAATTCTGGAAACTAATTTTATTACAACTTGATTCTAGATAATACAGTTACTTTAGGCAACAGAACCTGATTGATAATTGTCACTAATATTATTAGTATTAATTTGTGGTAACAGCACGTCATCCGTAATGTTTTCTGTAATGATACAGTAATAACTGTACAGATCTGCTGAGTGGTAAGTAAGGACTCACTCTGCGGTGCCCAACTGCAACTAAGGTTCTACTTTGGCACAAATAAGAACAGAAAATAGACACATTCGTTAAAATGTTACCTGCAGACCATTTAGTCAGATTCTGAATAACAGAGTGACCACAGGCCTACATCAGATGATGACCCTGTCTCTGATCCTACGGTTACATTCACATTACCCGGTTAAAGCGGCTCAAGGCTCAAATCTTACTTTCTGTCCTAATGTGACTCAGATCTGATGTTTTCAGAGCTGTGTGAACACACAAATCTGACCTGAGCCACTTTAACTACGTTCACGAACCGGCATTCTGTAATGACCGGCACGGTCACACCTCACGTGACTGAATCACTGCATCATCAGCACAAACTAACGAGCAGAACGAGCTTCGCTGAGAAGATCATTAACTCTGATCAGCTCTCAGCTTCGTTATTAGAGCCAGACGGAGGAGAAAAAGGTGAGACGAGCTGCTTTTCCACCGTTTACAGGCTTTAACGTCTGTTCGGCGCTGTTGCCACGGTAACGCTGAATGGTGGTCACGCGCAGTGGGTACACAGCACATGAATTCCGATCTGAGCATCACATTAAGGTCACACACCCACGAATCGGATACGTATCCGATCTAGGACCACATGAAAGTATACGTTCACATTTCCAGGCTGAAGTGGCACAGATCAGATTTTTTTGCCCTAGTGTGAATCAGATCTGATGTTTTCAGGGCTGCGTGGACACAAATCTGATCCGACCTGAGCCGCTGTCATATGTGGTCCTAGATCGTATCGGATTCGCGAGTGTGTGACCTTAACGTGACGCTCAGATCGGAAATAAATCTGAAACTGAAACTCTGCTTGTGTGTAAAAAGTGATTTCAGAGCCACTCGGTTCTCCCTGATGGAAACTGTTTACCTTCAGTGTTTTGTGCTTCTGATCATTTTAATAGACGTCAGCGTCACTAATTAATGACGTTCTATTAAAAGACTGGTTTACCAAGAGAGACGCTGGAGGACTTTCACCTGAAATGAGTTCATGAAGCCAGTCTGGTTATAAAAATGATAACAGGACATCAGAGCCAGAATTCCTCTTTTAGTACTTTTACTTTATACTTAAGTACATTTGAAGGTAAATTAGTACTTTTACTCAAGTGGAGGACTAAAGGGAGGAACTTCTACTTTTGCTGGAGTAATATTTTACCTGGTGTCTAATTATGTAGAATCGGTGACGTTGTGAAGTACCAGTATCAAAACACACTACAATTTTATACAACCGCTATTCTCCATAGCAACAGTACAGTAACTGATAGAGCAGATAAATAGACAGCACACACACACACACACACACACACACACACACACACACACACACACACACACACACAGCAGGCGGTGTTCATCTGACCGTCAGCTGTGCTGGCGTAGATGGTGAGTCCTTCCTGTGAGCCGGGAGACCAAACTCCGCCCCCTTTACTGGCTTTCCTCCAGTTAAACTTATCCAGGGCATCTTCATCACCACTGACGGCCGCCTTCGCCAGCTTTGACACATCCCTGCACACACGCATCACAGTATTATACACACACACACACACACACACACGTTACATGCACAGAACTCGTACTCTCTCACTATAAATCTATAGTTCCGCTCCTCAAATCTGATTGGCTGATCTGTGTTTGAAGCCGCTGTAAAATCCACGATGTACGCTCACCTATGACACCTCACAACAGGTGAACTCTGTATCACTGCGCCACGGCACGGAAAACCCTCCGGCTGTTACTGGAATAACCTTTGACTCTCCTGCTGCTCACAGGAACCACCGAGTGAACGGATGCAGTAAGAACCTGTTTTCTGTATAAACTGAGGGGCTGACAACTTATGTTCTTAACTAGAACCAGGCTGGTCAGCTCGCTGACCGGCTAAAAGAGCCAACAGCCTAAACAGCTCCATCACTAATATCACAGGCTTGAATTAAAGCTCTTACAGTGTGATTTACTGTAAAACAGCAGAGTGAAAGTCTAAAAATGGCACTTAAACGTCTTTCACACTTCAAATGTCCGTGTCTCAGTCAGAAATCGCGTCTGAATCCCAAACGGCTCCGTACTCCCTGAATAGGGTTCTAGCTATGAAAGGTCAGAAATTCTAGCCTCTACAGCCAAACCGTATATCATTAAGATCTGAGGTGGTAATTTGGTGGTTAAAAAGTAGTTATGAAGTGAAAGTTTTAGATTAAACAATGCTGTGATATTATATGTTCACTGTTATATGAGAAAAAGGAAAAACGTTTGGGAAATGACCACAATATACAGCGATGGACGACCAATCGTTCTTCTCCTCACTCAGCGATCCAAACCAATCTCTAAAGAAACTACAATTTTTGACAGAACACTTGTTTGTCAATTATTCTTACAAATAACTTACATTATTGTGTATTTTCTTATATATGTATGTTCTCTGTTGGACACCATCGTTTAAAAGCAACTTAAGGCATTTCTGCGTTAAATCGCAGTTGATTGCAGTTAGATTGCGCATTATTTATATATATATATATATAAACACTGTGGACATACATTATGTACATGCACAATTTACTCATAGGATTACAGTTAGTTCCACTGTAATTGCACCCCTTAGTAAAGATGGGAAAGAAAGTGGTATATTAGCTCAGTCTGACGCTGACATTAGAAATCTAACCTTTAACTGACGGAAATTTTGTTCAAGAAAACAAAAAACCCATATGTTCAACCATATTACTGACATCTCATCAATTTACTTTGACGCTGAGCCAAACTACAAGAACAAGCTCTCACTGAGTGTCGAGTCCAATTCCACCCACCAGCTGGGTCTGAATGTACGTCATAAAACAGTGAAACCGTCATAAAGTCTGAATCGTGTGTCCATATTTATAGAAAATAAGAGTGTGTGATGTTTTGCGTGAGCAGGTCGCACCATGCTAATTGGTGGGGTATAAGCCTTGAATACCGTGTACCTCCAGGGCAAAACCAAAGAAATTTAGGCACCAAGCATGTGGAGCGATGAGACTCACTCTGCGGGAGGCGTAGGCCTGAAGATGCAGTTGGTTAAGGGTTTGTTGTATTGCTGTTTTGTCAGGTGATTCCCGTGCAGTCTTCCTCGAGCGTCCACCTTCCACATGGCCAGAACCCCTGCCTACACACACACACACACACACACACGGAATAAGAACACACTTAACACGTCCACAAAAATAAGCCTCAGTAACAGAGTAACGATAACAGAAGCAGCTGTGCTCCGGACAGCACGGACGTCTGTAACCGCTTCGAAAAGTCTGGAATCAACGGTTTCAATGCTATAAATCTTGTTGCGGATAAATGAGGAAAATGCTTCTGATATGATGCTGGGAAATTTCACTGCTTTCAAACTAGGGATGTAGAAACGTTAGCTGTACACGGTGAACAGCGGCTGGTACAGTGCAGCGGGCAGCACCTCTGCCGCGGATGCGTTTCTCAGAGAAAGGTCAGGGGCTCACCTGATCTCCAGTGACCAGTCTGGCTCCGGTGAAGCTCCACTCCAGCAGAGTGATGCAGGCGGTGTGTGTGTTTGGGGGCAGAGGTGTGTGTTCTCCATGTGGATGTGTGAGGAGGAGGGTCTCTCCCGTTTCCCAGCCCACCGCCAGCAGGGGTTTGGTGGGGTGCCATCGCAGCAGCGCTGGACTGAAGCCACGTTCTACATGACACAACTCCACATGCTCTCCCTACATGGAAAAAAACAAACAAAACAACAACAACAAAACAAACAGGGACAATATTAATGCTGAATGATTTGGGACTGTGCTTTTTTATGACCAACATCGTGGTTGGAATTCAAACACAGGCCGCCTGGTGCAGACTAATCAAACTCTTTTCCTTTGGTTGGTTTGTTCTGACAGGTGCGAACACCCAAATTTTCATATTCATATTTTGATCTCAAACCCAAATGTCTTCAGTGATAACAGCGTGTCTCAACACTTTCAGAGGAGACTGTGAGTGCGAACTACAGCCAAAGTGCAAACTGCAAGTGTGAACTCTGGGACAGGCCCGGTATCACCATTACGCTGAGAACGGTCCACCACCCAGCTAAAATCTGAATGGCCGTCCTGTGTCATGGAGAAGAGGGGAACCGATGAACTGGGCGAAAAAGGTAAGATACAGTCTGTATTCGGACTCCTGCATACACTACATGGACAAAAGTATTGGGACACCTACAGGAGCTTTAATGCATCTCATTCTAAATCCACAGGGATTAATATGGAGCTGGTCCCCCTTTGCAGCTCTAATATAATAAGGAAACTTCCTACAGATTTTGGAGAGCATCTGTGGGAATTTCTGCCCATTCATCTAGAAGAGCATTTGTGAGTTCAGACACTGATGTGGCTCACAATCTCCGTTCCAAGGTGTTGGATGGGGTTGAGGTCAGGACTCTGTGAGGGCCAGTCAAGGGCTTCCACACCAAACTCACCCAGCCATGACTTTATGGACCCTGCTTTGGTCACTGGGACTCAAGCTGGAACAGAAAAGGATCTTCCCCAAACTGATCCCACAAAGTTGGAAGTGTACAATTGTCCAAAATGTTTTGGTGCTGAAGCTTTTCCCCTTCACTGGAACTTAAAAACAGCCCCAGATCATCATCCCTCCTCCACCAAACTTTACAGCTGGCACAGTGCAGTCAGGCAGGTAACGTTCTCCTGGCATTCGCCAAACCCAGACTCGTCCATCAGACTGACAGATACAGAAGCTGATTCACTCCACAGAACACATTCCTACTGCTCCAGAGTCCAGTGGCGGCGCTTTACGCCGCTCCATCCGACGTTTGTCAGTGTTCATTCTGATCTTCGTCGTGTGTTCAGCTATTCAGCCATCGAGACCCATTTCATGAAGCTCCTAATGTGCAGTTCTTTTGCTGATGTTGCTTCCAGAGGCAGTTTGGAACTCTTTAGTAAGTGATTCAACAGAGGATCGGCACGGTGCTCTTCACCACTCAGCAGCCACACACAGTGACCTTTCATGGTCTACCGCTTTGCGGCTGAGCTGTTGTCGCCTCCATTTCACAGTAACAGCACTTACAGTTGTCTGGGGCAGATCTAGCAGGACAGAAATCACCAACTGACTCGTGGCAGAGGCGGCATCCTATGAGTGCCCTGTTTGAAGTCACTAAGCTCATCAGTGCAACTCATACGACTGCCATATCCACCTGTTTAACTTAACTTTATCCACCTGGTAGCAGATAGGTGTGTCTGAAACACGTGAACTCAATAATTAAGAGATGTGTCCCATTACTTGTGTCCACACAGTGCAGAGGAAGCAAAAGGGAGGGTTTTCAAATAAAGGGAGTGAGTGTAGCGTCAGTGATGCTCACATGCTGCAGGTAGATGTCTACACTCCCTCCGGAGGCAGGGCTGACGGAGCCGACCGCCAGCAGAGGCTGGGAGGAGTGCCAGGCCAGGAGAACCGCTGTCCCACTGCTGTCTGGTGCCTCAACACGGTGATCAAAATACACAGCCATACCTTTAATGAACACAGGGGAAGGAACACAGTGAGCTCCCTAATGACACCAAACCAGCAGCTAATTAACCACACACTAACGACTAATTAGCCAGCCAGGTGAACACAGCGAGTAACGGCTGTTATTATGAGCTAAGCTCACCTCTGTGGCTCCAGGTAAGTCAAGCCTAAGTTCTGTGTTTTTCACAATGACTTTGTTTTGCATTGCAGAGCTCTTAGACTGATGCGTAATAGAAAGACCCCCTAAAAGTTGACCCACCCCTCCTTCCCAGGGCAAGAACAAAGCACAACTTTGACAGCTCCAGTTTGTGAAGTGGGTGGTTGTATGAATATATTTTACTGCTTTAGTGATGTAATTCATAAATATATGGACCAAAGCCGACGCAGGACGCTCTCAGAGGAGACCTCAGCTTAGGGAAAAGAGATTGGACCTACATTTTGGACCAAAAAAACACGAATTTATTCACTAAATCAATAAAACCTCATGACATTTAAACGGCTAAACCTGCTATTCGGTGGCGGCGCTGCTGTTACAGATAGATACCTCCCATTTGGGTTCACTTGTGGCTAATTTAGCTTTTCTTTTTCGCATCTTCCCGTTCCACCTTAAATGGCGCAGCAGTTGGAACAGGGCGCCTCAAGCTCCAGAGCGTAACGGCAGCACCATTTAAGGTGGAACGGGAAAATTACAAAACTAACTTCGTGCATGTTCAGCCGTCTGCTAGTGTTTTTAAACAGGAATATGTATAAAAATAAAGACATTTGGAAGCATTTAATGCCTGACTGCTGGACTTAAACCACACTGGACACCACTGACCGTCGTGTTCGGCGTTAACGGGTAAGTTAGCCGGCACCGCTAGCCCGCTAATCCGCCCAGGCTAAGCGCAGAACGGGGCCTGCTAGCGGGGAAAAGTTTCCCTCCGGCTTCAGACCAGCCGGAGCTCCAGCAGCGAGCCCAGGCGCTGATTTCCACCCACCTTCAGCTGTTTATCCGCAGGCGAGGGGAGATACAGCGGCCCGTGGTTTGTGATTCAGTCTCATAAGAATCGGATCCTCCGTGTTTTCGCTGCTGCTGTTGGTCGACTGGCGTCGAGTCCCGGTTACCGAGACAACCGAGGGGGCGGGGCTACGGAGACAGGCTGAGCTCCGATTGGCTGACACCTCCACAGCGACTGTACACGTTAGTTGTGATGTAGGCTGGTTATAATGTACTCACTCATTTAAAGTGGGTCTATTTTAAATGACTTTACTACTACTACTACATCTAATAATAATAATAATAATAATAATAAATATATGATTATAACAAATGATAATGTTTATTGTTATGAGTATTACGACTCTTACTATTACTACCTAATTGCTAATCATCTCATCAGTTTACTATTTTTATTTCTATTATTAGAACACTAAATGTAACTGTAACCTTAAGTGTAACAGTACATTTTTTTTATATATATATATATATATATATATATATATATATATATATATATATATAGCGCTGGTCAGACAACATTCTGACCACCTCCTTGTTTCTACGCTCACTGTCCACTTTATCAGCTCCACTGACTGTATAGCTGCACTCTGTAGTTCTACAGTTACAGACTGTAGTCCATCTGTTTCTCTGATACTCCACACAGAGAGGACCTTGGTCACCCGGCCGGAGAATCGAACCCAGGCCCTCCTTGCTGGGAGGCGACAGCGCTACCCACCACACCACCGTGCCACCAACCCAATATTTTGTCAGACTAAATATGAAATTGGATCACTTTGTTGTATAAATGAATGTGAAAAACTATTTTATTGCGTTCTCTTTATCTATTGAAGATCTGATCTCATTTTAAGCCGAACTTACACATAAATTCACAAAATACTTTCAAGCAACACCATGTGACAATATGAACACTAATAATAACAAAACTTCGTATCTCCAAACTGGTAACTTTACAGGAGAGGGATAAAAACCTACTTCACTTTCAATGATTCAGTGATGACCTGTGTCATTGTTCGGGAAATGCAGCCCTTATTTACCAACCCTTATTCATAAAGAATCTTTCATGTAAGCAAAGCAATGATTGACACGCAGTAGTTCAATAAGTTTAAAAAGCTGATATAAATTTTTAAAAAATGAAAGAAATTGAAACGGAAGCCGAATGCAAAGACAAAAGAGCTAAAATGGGTTTTGTAACCTAAAAATTTTACCTAAAAATCTCGTTCAGCAACTGTGGAGAGATTATTCCAAACAGAGCCTGGGGAGAATTCTGAGGCTAAAACAAAGGACTCCAAACGTCACGTCTGCAAATCTTGCTGAAATGTTTAAACTGGAGCAGATTTATTTCTACAGTTGACAACTTTGCACAGAATTGTTTGGTTTATATTTTCATTGTTATTTTTGTGGATTTTTGTTAGGAAAACCCTGGAATGATTGGCCTTTGCTGTTACTTAGTCTAATTTTTTGTTGGATGTCACGCCTTTGGTTGAGTAAATTTGATTGTTAGTTACACTTAAACTCATTTTTGGTGATCTTTTTGTATATTTGGAGCTTTTCAGTTGTGTGTTTCCTTCTGGCTCATGATTAAATGCACACCGTCACTTGGGCTTGTTTGGCATGTCAGGTGAAGATTCACAAACATTCTGACAATCACGCTTTGAAAGAAGCTAAATAACAGCCACTATTTATTTTCTGGAAAAGTAGCTCAATTGTAGCAGCTACAAATTTTGGGAAAGTAGCTACAAAGTAACTAACTACTAATTATTCAGTAGCTATCTGTAACGAGGAGCGGGGTAGCGGACGCATGTGCGAAGGTAAGCGACTTTTATTGAGGGCAAATCCAGGGTCGTGGTCAAACAGTCCAGGGTCATAGAGCCAATACGGAAAGATCGTTGGGTAGACATGACAAAAATGAGAATATAATCAATAACACGGAGAAAACATCAAACAGAGACCGATACGTCCAACAGAGACCGATACGTCCAACAGAGACCGCAACAATCAAACAGAGACCGATACGTCCAACAGAGACCGCAACAATCAAACAGAGACCGATACGTCCAACAGAGACCGCAACAGAGACCGATACGTCCAAACAGGGCAAGGACAAAGACAATGCAAAGTGCAAACACAGGGCTTAAGTAACAAAGGGAAAACGAGGGACAGGTGAAAACATTCAGGGGCGGAGTCACAAAACGAGGGGCAGGACTAGAAAAACCAAAACAAATACACATGGGCTAAACCAAAACACGAACACATGGACAGGACTGAGAGGGGCCAATCGTGACACTATCCCAACCCTGATTACGGATTAATTCAAAGTTGAGTCAAGTCAGGGGAGTTTTGCGGTTTTAAATCTGTAGATCTGAAATCTGTGTTTTTGTGTATGCAGTAAAAATCTCCAAAATAATAAGTCTTATTTAATCTAAAAAATTCCAAAACTTTCTGCATGTTTCCAGTTTTACCATCTTATTACGGACCTGAACTGAATTTAATCTGTCCTTATATTAGACCAAACTACTAATGAGCTTCTAACGTGGATACTAAATGCAGAGACAGTTGGTTTGTAGCTTGTGTTGGGCAGTTCATAAGTATTATATATTCTTAATCATCTGGGACTGTATTGTAATTCCATTATGACTCGGATTCATTTCAGTAATTCACGTGAGTTTATGAGATGAAGTTTAATCAACAATGTCTTGTGTCTCATTTGTATTTCGTTTCAAAACCAGAGCTAAAGTCTTGCTTTTAACTGTGAAATGTAATTTTTAAAATAATAAAATGCAAAAAACTGTCCAATAATAAATGTTTTTAAGTGTGTGTGTGTGTGCTCATGTGTAATTTAGATAGTTCTAGCTCTGTATGTGTGTGTGGTTCAGATAATAATATAAAAATCATTTTCATGTTTTTGCATAAAATATATATACTACTATTCATACCCTAAAATTTATATATTCAAAAAAATTATGTTAAATAAGCTCTAAAACTAACCAGTAGTAAAGGCAGAAACACAGTGCGTTACAAGTCATTTGCCAAGCCTGGGCCAGTTCTGCTGACCCAACTTTGGGCCGATGTTTAAAAGACATTGGGCCTAGTCCGGCTGCTGGCTTTGGCCCAGCTTCAGGGAGAGTAAGCGAACGGATTAGGGCCAGCACACATTGACGGTCTGGGTAGGTGGAGCTTTTATCTTCTTCTTCTTTCGGCTGCTCCCTTTAGAGGTCGCCACAGTGGATCATCTGCCTCCATCTGGCCCTGTCCATTGCCTCCTCTACTGTCACACCAACCATCTCCATGTCCACCTTCACTACATCCATAAACCTTCTCTGAGGTCTACCTCTTCTCCTTCTACCCGGCAGCTCCATCTCCAACATTCTTTGCCCAATATATCCACTATTCCTCCTCAACACATGTCCAAACCATCTCAACCTGGCCTCTCTGGCTTTATCTCCAAACTGCTCCACCTTCACTGTCCCTCTGATCTGATCATTTCTAATCTTGTCCAGCCTGGTCACTCCCAACGAAAATCTCAGCATCTTCATCTCCGCCACCTCCAGCTCCGCCTCCTGTCTTTTAGACAGAGCCACAGTCTCCAAACCAAACATCATAGCAGGACGCACTGCTGTCTTGTAGACCTTCCCTTTCACTCTTGCTGCTATCCTTCTGTCACACATCAGCCCTGACAACCGTCTCCACCCACTCCATCCTGCCTGCACACTCTTCCTCACCTCATTTCTACACTGTCCATTGCTCTGGATGGTTGACCCAAGACATTTGAAGTCATAGGTGGAGCCTTTATGCAGCACAGTAATCTATTTTATGTGAAGGTAGTTTCGTTCGTAGGGAAGATTTCAACCACTACCCCTTTTTAAGTTCCAAGGGGCAAAGTGACACTCAAGGTGACTCTAGACATAAAAACTAGAAACAGGCATTTGCTTAAAAAGTGCAGAATGATCAGGCAGCTTAAATGGTGCCACCTTAAATTCAATGCCACTTTAAGTTTAATGCCACCATAAATTTAGTTATACCTTAAATTCACTGCCACCTTCGTTTTACTGATATCTTAAACATACTGCTAGCCTAAATTCAGTGCTACCTCAAATCCAGTGCCACTTTAAATACTCTGCTACTTAAACTCTCCTACTACCTTAGAAGTGTGTGTGCGCGCGTTTGTGTGGTGTGTTGAGTATGTGTCAGTGTATTTGTATCACTGTGATACAGGACAGGTGCCAAAACTTTAGCACTCCATCAATTCATTAATTTAACTCAAAGTCCAATTTACTTACTTTTGCTTTTACTTTAACTTTGTAAATTAGTTTTAGTAAATCATTTTAATCCGGCACAGTTTCAGCAGCGTTTTCTATACAATCGTTTTAGATTAGGATTTTTTTTCTCTCGCTCAGTTGTTTGTTTATGTGTCTTGGTTTATTTTCTAAAATAAAAGTCTGCATGCATTTAAAATCTCTTTGAGGAGATTAAAAACTAGGTAGAGCTGTATGCAGGACCATAATCTGGGTGGTCCGAGGGTGGACCAGCAGGGGCAAACAGTCAAAAAGCCAGCGGACAGATACATGCTCGTTATCTAGGACCGGACAATCTGGAGATGGAGCAGTGCTGCTATCTCGAAAACTGGGGGACGTGTTTATCCTACAGAATAAATAGAATAATAAAAAGAAGAAGAAAGTGAAATGATGCTTTGCAAACATAACAAGAAAGGGCTTTGGGCCAAGGTGTGTGCTGGAGAACAGTTGAAAGGGCTTGTGGGACCTTAGACCGACTCAAGATGGACAGAGCCGGTGTTAGAGAGGGAGGACAGGCAGGGGAGGCTTTCACTGGCTTTAATTCAGGACTAATAGTTGTTTCACCGTTTTGGGGTTGATTCTGATGACATTTGGATGCAGGAGGGGCGGTTTCCCATCGTCCGACCACCCAACCCACACAGTCACGTGTCGGGGCAGAAAGCGAAACCTTGTTTATCATCGATCACGTGGGTCTCTGAAACTAACACGAGGAGAAGGGGAATGCTGCAGACCGGAGCCCTAAAGGGGAGGGCGGGAATCTGTCAATCATTTCTTACATTTACATTTACGGCATTTGGCTGACGCTCTTATCCAGAGCGACCTACAATCATTTTACACAGGAAGGCCAAGGTGGTTTTAGGAGTCTTGCCCAAGGACCCTTATTGGTTTAGTGTAGGGTGGTTACCCAGGTGGGGAATTGAACCCCAGCCTACAGTGTAGAAGGCAGAGGTGTTAACCATTACACTTTGCATTGGCCAACCGCAGATTAGAATGAGCTGTCCGTCATTTTCTGCATTAACCAGTCTGAGGGTCAGTCTGAGGGTCAGTCTGCAGACCTGCACCACCAGCCTGTTAACGCTGTCAGCGGCGCTCTGACATCACAGGGTTTTAACTGGTTTTATGATGGAAAAACAGCGAACTGCGTATTGCTGGACATCAAGACTGTATTGCTGGACATCAAGAGTCACACTGACTGTATATTAACGCTGTTATACGGTAATTTAATATGGAAACTTTCAAAATAAAGCCACGACGATAAAACATAACGTGGAGTTTATTCACAGAAAGAGCACACTACTGCTGAAACTCATGAAAGCCAGGCAGAACACCATTAGAACCATTAGGACTAAAACCTGATGGTTTTGCTTCCTGACGGGAATTGGCTTGATGGTTGCCGTTAGAGACCATTAGGAAATGAACAGCTGTATATGGAACCAGTCCCTGAACACCTAGTTAAATGATCTGAATCCCTTACACTGCGATATCAACACCATCAGCGACTGAAAACCACCAGGAACTGACAGACACTTCTAATGGGCTCTATGGCTTTTTTCAACAGGGAATGTTCTGGATGAAAAACGGATTAAGTGATGATGTCAATCTGCAGAAGCAGCCAAACGTTACTGTGTAATCTAGATGTTGTGAGAAGGGGAACATCTGCAGGCCGGAGACCTAACATGATCATAAGCACTAAACACCGAAGGCCAGCAGTTTCCATCAGGAACCAGCTGGCTGTGGAGTAACTTTTTATGAACAAGCTAAGTTCAGGTGGAAACACTGCTTGTGTGATTGCCGGTCAGAACACACACTTCTATACTGTGTTCATGGGTTTGTTTACCCACAGATCCCGGGAGAACATGTTCCATCAGTTCACTGAGGCCATTGCGTGTGACGGTCAGCCAGTGTTTGCATGAACTCCATCCAGCTTTACCTGCCAAAGAGGCCTAAGCAGGTACACATACACAGGAACACCTGCACTCATAAACCAACAGGAAGGACAGATTTCACACAATGCAGTGGAGGAAAAGATAAGAGATGTGACGTTGAGATGTGGTCCAGTTAACGCAAAAAAACCAGCCCAAAACAGAAAAACTTCAGTAAAGACACATGAAAAAACGAATTAAGTACAAACTAATTAAGCAAAAACGAATTAAGCAAAAATAATTAAGTACTAACTAATTAAGCAAAAACGAATTAAGCAAAAATAATTAAGTACTAACTAATTAAGCAAAAACGAATTAAGCACAAACTAATTCAGCAAAAACTAAATAAGCAAAAATAATTAAGTACTAACTAATTAAGCAAAAACGAATTAAGCACAAACTAATTAAGCAAAAACGAATTAAGCACAAACTAATTAAGCAAAAACGAATTAAGCAAAAATAATTAAGTACTAACTAATTAAGCAAAAACGAATTAAGCACGAATTAACGAATTAAGCACAAACTAATTAAGCAAAAACGAATTAAGCAAAAATAATTAAGTACTAACTAATTAAGCAAAAACTAATTAGGTACAAACTAATTAAGCAAAAATTAATTAATATACATATAAATGAAACTATATATATATATATAACTGCTGGGATAGGCTCCAGCAGTATATGTATATATATATGTATATATTTATAATAACGCATCGCGTGCCTGAACCGTGTGTAACGCCCTTTTTGCCCTTTCCTTCAAACCATTGGCTGACGCACAAAACGAGAGACGGGTCATTCGCTCTTGTGATTGGCCGATGTAAGTTGTGATTGACAGTCCATCTGTTATATGATTGGCCGATGCGGGACATGACGCCCAGTCGTTACGCCCACCGGTTCTGCATATCCTCCAACACGAGCCTCGAGCTTAGTCCGGGTCCCGAGTCGCGCGAGCTGGAAGTGCTCTTTGCAGAGTGACGCTGCTTCCGGTAGAACAACAATAACAACATATTGCTGAATAGAGCGCGTGCGGCTTACCCGCGTGCTCGAGCGCGAGGCGAAAACAAGCGCATCTCCGTTCCGGAGGAGCAGTGAGGAAGGAGGGAGGAACGGACCCTGTCAGACGGAGGAGGAGGAGGAGGAGGAGGAGGAGGAGAGCCTCCGAGTCCGCCTGCCTCCAGTCTGGTCTCTGAAGCTGCCGCGGGAGTCGTGGTCACGTGACTCGGCGCTGCAGTTCTTCCTGTTTCAGTTTCTGTCATTTTCTCCGAAGGCAGTTCTGCGGGCAGGCGTTGTGTGAGCTGTGCTTGGTGTGTGACCTGTACTGGGAGTGTGTCCTGTACTGGGAGTGTGTCCTGTACTGGGAGTGTGACCTGTACTGCGTGTGTGACCTGTACTGCGTGTGTGTCCTGTACTGGGTGTGTGTCCTGTACTGGGTGTGTGTCCTGTACTGGGGATGTGTCCTGTACTGGGGATGTGTCCTGTACTGGGGGTGTGACCTGTACTGGGAGTGTGTCCTGTACTGGGAGTGTGTCCTGTACTGGGAGTGTGACCTGTACTGCGTGTGTGACCTGTACTGCGTGTGTGTCCTGTACTGGGTGTGTGTCCTGTACTGGGGATGTGACCTGTACTGGGGATGTGTCCTGTACTGGGGGTGTGTCCTGTACTGGGGGTGTGACCTGTACTGGGTGTGTGTCCTGTACTGGGGGTGTGACCTGTACTGGGGATGTGACCTGTACTGGGGATGTGACCTGTACTGGGGATGTGACCTGTACTGGGTGTGTGTCCTGTACTGGGTGTGTGTCCTGTACTGGGTGTGTCTCCTGTACTGGGGATGTGACCTGTACTGGGTGTGTCTCCTGTACTGGGGGTGTGACCTGCTGGGCAGTTGGTCAAATTCACACTAGATTGCAGCTCTAAGAATTAAAGGCAGACACACAGTTTCCCCTCTGTGTTTAGGACCTGGCTCTACATGGCAGAACAGGCAAGTGTATCAGTTGTCATCTCTCTCTCCCTCCCTCTCTTTCTCTCTCTCTCTCTCTCCGTCTCTCTCCCTCCCTCCCTCCCTCTCTCCCTCCCTCCCTCTCTCTCTCTCTCTCTCTCTCTCTCTCTCTCTCTCTCTCTCTCTCTCTCTCTCTCTCTCTCCATCTCTCTCCATCTCTCTCCCTCCCTCTCTCCCTCCCTCTCTTTCTCTCTCTCTCTCCGTCTCTCTCCCTCCCTCTCTTTCTCTCTCTCCGTCTCTCCCTCCATCTCTCCCTCCCTCTCTTTCTCTCTCTCTCTCTCCGTCTCTCTCCCTCCATCTCTCCCTCCCTCTCTTTCTCTCTCACTCCCTCCCTCTCTCCCTCCCTCCCTCCCTCCCTCCCTGGACCGATATCCACTCGCTGTCTGGGTTGAAGTAAAATTGTGCGACAGCGGGCAGAAACGATACAGAGCCATGTGTCCCCTAAAGTGGTGAGATCTGGCTTCTGACTGGCCAAGTCCATTCCACTGTGTTGCTTCTAGGCAACAAACATATTTATGCAAATTCCCCAAAAATGCTACTGAATGTAAAAATGAGGATGAAATGTGTCCACTTAGATATAGTATGACCGACTACATGCCTTTTATCACTCAAACCCTTGTCTTTATTGTTAACCCTGTCATCGTCTTTAAATGTGTGTAATGTTATAGTAAAGTGAGGGAAATTGGTTTGTTGCCCTGAGGCAACATCATGCAATAGAGGTTTAAATATATTTCATGAAATTTTGCTGTTGTTTACCACTGATCATAAATGCTGAAAAGCACTGAAAATATCATTTTATCTTTTTCAGAAAGCAGTTGGCAGAAAAAGGCTAGGTAAGTGACACGACCCACTGCTTTATACGCCTACGTCTACAGATGGACACGACACATTTTGTGTTACTTTTAATGCAAAATATGTTAAAAGATGTCTGTGCCTAGTTACGAATAACACATTGTGTTATTTTCAACACAGAATGTATTAAAATCAGAAAAAATTGACCCAAAATGTGTTAGAACAGGTAATACTAGTGTGTTTTTATTTAACGCCTGGTTTTTAGAGTGTATGTAGATCTTACAGCAGATCAACGCTCATCTTTGTGCTCTGTTCTGCTTGTATGTACGTGAAATTCCTAAGAATTAAAGGAATAAATTGGCGAAAGTCATAAATGATTGAGGCCCATTTGCGCTGAATTTGTTTTGATTTTCCAGGTACACTATCTTGGCTTTTCTGCCGTCTGTATGTTTAGGGTTGCTGGTTCGATCCCCAGAGCACATGACTGAGGTGTCCTTGAGCAAGACACCTAACCCCCAACTGCTCCCCGGGCACTGTGGATAGGGCTGCCCACTAATGTTTGCGTGCTCACTAGAGTGGGTTAAATGCGGAGGTGAAATTTCCCCGTTGTGGGACTAATAACTGTCTCTTAATGTTGGTCGTCTTGCGCTTAAGTCCAATGTTTGTTTGCGATATCAGCCTAGCAGTTCCTGTTTCAACATTTTACCTGCTGCTCGGGCTCCTGAATGGCGTGACAGGCAATCCAGACCAAATTATAATCCAGTTCTGTTTGTTTGTATTAGACGTGAGTGATAGGGCGATGTACGATGGGTATTGACGAGTATCTTGACGACCATGCTTCAAAGGCTCTATTCGGCATGTTGTTCTGATGGTGTGATGGCTGGATCGTTAATCACCACCACAGTGACTTTATGAATAGCTCTCATTTACCGTGTCGCACTGAGCCGTTAGCACCAAGTTTTATGAATCTGGTGGGGGTGAGTTTGAATCCAAGCCTCTAAAGTCTTTGGACTGTGGGAGGAAACCGGAGAACCCGGAAGAAACCCACGCAGACACGGGGAGAACATGCAAACTCCACAAAGAGGACCCCGGTCACCCGGCCGGGGAATCGAACCCAGGCCCCCATCGCTGTGACAACGCTACCCACCACGCCACCGTGCCGCCCACATTCCGAAACCATCTGTATGAAACATAACCCTCTTAACGAGACCCTTTTCAGGTTTCATTGTCTCTAAAACAGCAACACAAGCAAGCAAAGTTTACTCATAAAGCGCTTTTTACAGGTATTCTCACAAAGCAGCATTACAGAAAGAAATCCGGGTCCAAGCCCCCATTAGCGTCGCCAGTGGTGATGGTAGCAAGGAAAGACTTCCTAAGAGCAAGAGGAAGAAACCTTGAGAGGAACCAGGACTCAGACAGGGAACCCATCCTCCTCTGGTCGACACCAGACAGCAAACTTTGTAACAAATATTGTTGGACGTCATGATTTCTTCATCAGACTTGTATAATGTATAAATATGTAAAATGAAAACCAACAATTTGATGTTTTTAGAAAGTACAAAGATGCTGTTCAGAGTCAAATTTTACAGAGTAGATCAAGTTTACTTCTCATGTTTGGCGATGATTTACAAGATATTGTTAGTGAAATGGAACAAGAGGCATCCAGGACAGAGGACAATGTTCAAATCTGTTCGAGGAATTATCCTTTAATGCGGAAACCGATGTACAGCAAAATTCGTATCCAGAAATGGCCAAACAGCACGGTCCTCATCCCCCCTGTAGATAGGTGTAGAATGGCTCTACAGACTTATCAGATTGAGCTCAGCGCTCTGAAGAGTAGCGGTGACAAGTGTCAAAGTTTTCTCCAGGAAAAATGAATGAACTTTGGTTTTTGATTTCATTTGTAACATAATGCTCAACTTTGATCTGTAATATAAATGTTTTTTAAAACCCCACCGTCCCACTCATTACCTTCATGTGTTAATATTGATGATGAAATATTACAGTGATGGTCAATAATGAGGAGTCGGAGCTGAACGAGTGTCTGTTTATTAGGAGGAATAACATTAGTGTGCTTGGCTGAAGATTTTGGGAAATGGAGACTGAAACCGACGACGCTCTGACAAACAGCAGGGGGCGCTTAATATTCTTAACTTTCAGTTTGTCGCACTTTAGTTTTATTTTTTTTACATCAGTAACAGCAGCTAACGTTAGCTGTCTGGCTAACTAACTTGATGTTTTATGTCTCAGCTGTGTGCGTCTGATCGGTTGCTCGGTAACAGACACGGCTGTTGATTTTCAACTTCAATCGAGAAAGATAAGATTTCCTAACTCGAGATAAGAAAAGATGCTGTAAGATAAGATTCTTAAATTAAGAGTAAGTTAAGAAAACAGAGATTCATAACAGAGCGAAAGGACAAGGCACAGGTCAAGGGGCACAGGTCATACCCAGTAAAGCACTTACAAACATGAGAGAAAAAGCTTGAGGGGTGACAAGTATAAAGCTCCTACATCCAGAAGTGCAGTTTAAACCCATAAATGCTCAGAGCCCTGACCTCAAACCCACTGAATGCTTTTGAGATGAACTAAAACAGAGATGTTGAGGCAGGCCCTCTCGTCCAGCATCAGAGTCTGACCTCACAAATGCTCTTCTGGATGAATGGGCAGAAATTCCCACAGACGCTCTCCAAAATCTTGTAGGAAGCTTCCCACAAGAATGGAAGCTGTTAGAGCTGTAAATGGGTACGAACTCCTAATGCTTGTGGATTTAGAATGGGATTCATGAAAGCTCCTGTAGGAGTAATGTGTAGGTGTAAGTGTATATACAATACAAAGTTATGTAAGATAAAGGCCTATATATGATACAGAACCATGTATACACAGTGCTGAACTACATACAGTGCAGAAGTGCTGTACACAAACAGGCATTGTTTGACCGTACACCTATACTGTCTGATTATGAGACAGTATGTGTACGGTCAGTTTGTTGACGCCCATTTTCAAGGGTGGTAACAAATGAGTATGTTTTGGTGTTTCCTAATGAGATGAAAAAGAAAGTTAATTGTCTTTGCTGAACCTGTGCTGATGGACTGTCTCTCGTCTCTTGTCATGTTTTAACAGACACCGCCTTTGCAAAATCGAGATTGAACCCACGATTCTTTTCACGGCCGGCAGCCTTTCCTCGACGTTTTAATACACTCCGCGCTACCGCCGGGGACACAGTCGACCCGGCCTGTTGCCTCTCACCTGAAATCAGTGCAGGGGCCAGAGAGATCAGGTGGTTTAAGGGGACAGACTGCGTTAAAGTGTCCCCGATTACTGTGGAAAGTGGCTCGAAAGGCAGAGTGGCATTTGATAATGTCTCTTTGACACTGGATGATGTAAAAGTCACCGATTCTGGACAGTACAGGTGTGAAATGCTGGGAGAGAAGAAAGAGGCACTCTTCATTGTTCATTTGCATGTGTCAGGTGAGTTAAGCACCAGCTGTGAAGGACATTCAGGTACATTTTAACGCTGTATATGTTGCTGTTTAAAAAAACTTGTATCTCCAAAATGACAACTTCACAAGAAAAGGGAGAAAAGTACTTTTAAATGCAAGTCAATGGAACCAGACTGGTCCGTTTCTTTTGGTCCATTCTTCGTGCAATTTTACACACAATGTAGAGGGCAGTGGGCATTCAGTCAAAAACTGAAGAACAACAAGGTTTCCTTCAGACAGCACTGATATGTTGTACTGTACTTAATGTATACACTGACATGCTTAATGTGCACACTGATGTGGTGGTGGTGTGTTAGTGTGTGTTGCGCTGGTCTGAGTGGATCAGACACAGCAGTTCTGCTGGAGTTTTTAAACACCTCAGTGTCGCTGCTGGACTGAGAATAGTCCACCAACCAAAAACATCCAGCCAATACTGTCCTGTGGGCAGCGTCCTGTGGGCAGCGTCCTGTGGGCAGCGTCCTGTGGGCAGCGTCCTGTGGGCAGCGTCCTGTGACCACTGATGAAGGACTAGAGGATGACCAACACAAACTGTGCAGCAGCAGATGAGCTGTCGTCTCTGACTTTACATCTACAAGGTGGACCGACAAGGTAGCAGTGTCTAATAGAGTGGACAGTGAGTGGACACAGGGTTTAAAAACTCCAGCAGCACTGCCGTGTCTGATCCACTCGCACCAGCACAACACACACTAACACACCATCACCCTGTCAGTGTTACTGCAGTGCTGAGAATGACCCACCACCCAAACAGTACCTGCCCTGTGAGGGTCCATGGGGGTCCTGACCACTGAAGAACAGGGTAACAGAGTATCAGAGAAACAGATGGACTACAGTCTGTAACTGTAGAACTACAGAGTGCAGCTATACAGTAAGTGGAGCTGATAAAGTGGACAGTGAGTGTAGAAACGAGGAGGTGGTCAGAGTGTTTAGCCTGATCGGTGTACACTACTCGGTAATTCCCCCAGTACACAGCAGGAGTTCACTGAACTTGTCTACCAGTGTTAGATTAAATAGGACTTGCTGTCAGATCCAAACATCATATGGATAACTCAGCTAGTTAGCACAGTAGGCCATGTAGTTACTAACTCATCCTACTTTTTAAAAGCATTTTCACTTAATGCAAATTTTGAAAATTGGATTACCAGCTGTCAAATTTATACACAAGTGTTTAATGATTTTCTATGAATTTTCTGAATCGTTATCGATGTTAATGACTCAAATTTTTCTGTTTTTGAAATACATTCAATGTTCCAGATCTCATATGTCCTGAACAAGACATTTTATTTGCTTAAAAATTGCTCTTTTAACCTGCTTTCCCATATCAGCTCTATTCAAACTATTCAACTATTCAGAAACTTACGAACCCCTTTATCCATCCATCCATCCATCCATTCATTTTCTAAGCCGCTTCTCCGTCAGGGTCGTGGGGGGGGTGCTGGAGCCTATCCCAGCAGTCATCGGGCGGAAGGACGAACCCCTTTATAACCCCTTTAAAATAACTGCCTGAATCCAACGCTGTAAGAAGGCACCATGTTTCACAGTCACAGAATCAGTGTAAACAGTCAGCGGTACACAATGAAACAGTAAGACAAACTCTAAGTACCATTCATTGATATTTCAGCAATGTTGAATATTGTCAGTTTTTTGTCAGTTTCCTCTTTTAGATCACTTTTAGAACATCAGATCAAATAAAGTCCAGTTCGGTCAGATTTCAACACCATTTACTGAACATCAGATCAAATAAAGTCCAGTTCGGTCAGATTTCAACACCATTTACTGAACATCAGATCAAATAAAGTCCAGTTCGGTCAGATTTCAACAACATTTACTGAACATCAGATCAAATAACGTCCAGTTCGGTCAGATTTCAACAACATTTACTGAACATCAGATCAAATAAAGTCCAGTTCGGTCAGATTTCACCAACATTTACTGAACATCAGATCAAATAAAGTCCAGTTCGGTCAGATTTCACCAACATTTACTGAACATCAGATCAAATAAAGTCCAGTTCGGTCAGATTTCAACACCATTTACTGAACATCAGATCAAATAAAGTCCAGTTCGGTCAGATTTCAACAACATTTACTGAACATCAGATCAAATAAAGTCCAGTTCGGTCAGATTTCAACAACATTTACTGAACATCAGATCAAATAAAGTCCAGTTCGGTCAGATTTCAACACCATTTACTGAACATCAGATCAAATAAAGTCCAGTTCGGTCAGATTTCAACACCATTTACTGAACATCAGATCAAATAAAGTCCAGTTCGGTCAGATTTCAACACCATTTACTGAACATCAGATCAAATAAAGTCCAGTTCGGTCAGATTTCAACACCATTTACTGAACATCAGATCAAATAAAGTCCAGTTCGGTCAGATTTCACCAACATTTACTGAACATCAGATCAAATAAAGTCCAGTTCGGTCAGATTTCACCAACATTTACTGAACATCAGATCAAATAAAGTCCAGTTCGGTCAGATTTCAACAACATTTACTGAACATCAGATCACATAAAGTCCAGTTCGGTCAGATTTCACCAACATTTACTGAACATCAGATCAAATAAAGTCCAGTTCAGTCAGATTTCACCAACATTTACTGTCAGTTTTCTCTTTTTAGATCACGTCATGTGGAATAACTTCCCTCTGACTCACTTTCTTCTCTGACTGCTGTTTCTCTCCTCGTCCCTCCCCTGTGTGGCGTCACTCACTCGAGTCTCAGAGCTCATCGTAATGCACTGATCTGATTGGCCGAGCAGCGTCACGTATGATATTTACAGTGCATGCGATTGGTTGGTGAGTCTCCCAGGCACCAAAGCTACAGTAAAGGCTAGAAAACTTATGCTGATTAAAACAGGAATTAAATCTTTCTCCATAGTTTATCGGTTACAGGACCAGGTCTGCATAGGACAGCGTCTGGGTCTGGACTTGTGCTGCAGTCCGTCTATTAGTGACTTTGAATCATGAAAAATGACAGTAATTTCATGTGTGCCTTCTTACAAAAGCTGGAAATCCTCCAGTCTCGCTGTATTTACACTACTCAGTGAGTTTAGTGATCTTACAGCAGAAGGGATAAAGCTGTTCTTGAAGCAGGTTGACTCTGTTTTTAAGGATCTATTGCGTCTCCGAGGAGCAAGCGTTTGGAAAACACGTCATGTAATTATGTAAAATATCATATTGTGGGTTAAAGGCCATGATTGTGGTTGTCAAGGATGTGAGCATTTTCAAGGACTCCCAAAGTGTTCATCACATACAATTTGACATGATTAATGATCTAATCTAAGATTTATTTCATTTTTAATCTAAATATGCAATTTATAAATCTTGTTATGTAAATTACAACCCGATCTATTCTTTATTCTCCCTCTCAGAGTTTAGACTGGTGTCCAGATCCGAAGATGTTGGAGAGCCATCTTTCATTGCGGCTTACTGTGTATACTGCAAGAGCTTTCCAGATTTTGGACCTCATGTTTTCTGTGGTCATGATGTCACTCTGCCCTGCTACCTCTCTCCTGAAACCAGTGCTGTTGCCATGGAGATCAGCTGGTTTAAAGGGACAGACTGCATTTACCTGTACCTGAATGGTCAGGTGACGGTGGGGAGGGGCTACGAGGGCAGAGTGAGCATGTTAACTGAGGATCTGCAGAGAGGAAACGTGTCTCTGAGTCTGCGAGATGTTCACAGGTCAGATTACGGAGAGTACTGGTGTGAGGTCACTCATGGAGGACAAACCATGCAAAACGATGGAGTTCATTTGAAAGGTAGGGCTGAAATTTTTGCAATTGAGTAGACCCTTGTAGGTCCTTCTCAGCAGAACTACATCAAACTTGTCATGACACTCCAACCAGAAAGGGCCTGGAACCATAACTCCAGCATCAAGAAGCAAACCCAGTAATAACGCCACCACCATTCATATAAAAGACATTAAGTAGACACATTAAAATGTTGAGAGAACTCAAAATATCAAGGCAACATAATGCATTGAGTTTTTTTTTAGTTTTCTCAACAGCTGCTTTTGTAGTGATCTTTCTAAAGGTCCATTTGTTGGAAGAGCTCAGCTTTAGGCAGCCAATATTTTATTTCTTTGGAGGAACTAAAGGAACTAGTTGGATTTGGAGGAACTAAACCTACATTGGATTTGGCAGGTGGTTTTTCCTTGAATAGAGTTAATTTTGTGCCCCAACACTCTTTATAAATGTACTTTTCTCTTTGATGTTTTTTGACGAGGTATTTTAAGTAAGTGCGCAACTTTCAGGAAATGTTTTCCCACCTCAGGCTATGGATTTATAATTATTTTTATTATTATTTTAAGCACAGATCCTTTCACTTTTTACAGAACATGAAATACAACAGCTATTTTATTGCTTTTAAAAAGGTAAAGGGACAAATCGAGCTCTGTTCATGGAAAGTGCACAGCTTGTCTCGACAAGTATCTAATATGGATTTAGGTTACTGCTGGTGTGGTGTAGTGGGTAACACCACTGCCCTCCACCAGGAGATCTATCTGCTCAGGACCGTGTCCTTGAATAAGACTCCAAACACCATGTCCGTTACCTCTGAGACATTAATGGACTGTAAGTCACTCTGAAGAACAGTGTCTACTAATGGCCACACATGTTCTGTAGGTTATTTCCTTGGTTAGTGTAGTGGCTAACACCTCTGCCTTCTACACTGTAGACCGGGGTTCAATTCCCCTCCTGGGTAAACACCCTACACTAAACCAATAGAGTCCTTGGGCAAGACTCCTAACACCGCCTTCGCCTACTTGTGTAAAAATGATCAAAGTGTAAGTCGCTCTGGATAAGAGCGTCAGCCAAATGCCGTAAATGTAAATGTAAATTTCCCTTTTAAAATAACTTGAGGCTTTACTGGCTGCCTAACACTCTAAGTTGGTTAAACGCATGAACGTTAGTAAGGAAGACTACAAGCAACGGTTGGGGAATCTTTCTCTCAGCAGTTTCTTTTTCCTTCTGAGCTGTGAAACTTGCAGTACCTGTTTTCAAAGACACCAAACTTAAAATAAAAATATTATATCATTTTGTAGATTTCATATTTTATTCTTTTCACTCTTTGTGCCAAACAATAGAACATTTGCAGTGAGAATTCATTCATTTAAAATTGCAGATTCATTCTCAGTACGTGTGGGCATATTGCATTTTTATTATTAAAACAACTGGTTATTTATAAATTCATAGCAATAAAAACTTTATCTACAGCCAGCCTTTCTTCAGTAAATTAACGACTGACATGAGCATGTCTGTTTTTCCGTTTACAGCGTTTAAATTGTCCTCCCATCCAAAGCGAAGTTTCTCAGATTCTGTTCCTCAGGTTCGTACTGTCCATGCCTGGGCTGGTGATGATGTCACTCTGCCCAGCTTACTCTTTCCTGAAACCAGCGCCGTTTCCATGGAGATCAGGTGGTTTAAAGGGACAGACTGCATTTACCTGTACCAGAACGGTCAGGTGACAAAGGGGAGGGGCTACGAGGGCAGAGTGAGCATGTTCACTGACGAGCTGGAGTACGGAAACGTATCTCTGAAGCTGGAAGATGTCCAAGACTCAGATGGAGGAGAATACAGATGTGAGGTCGCTTGTGGAAAAGACAAGTTGGAAAACAACTTTCACCTGCATGTATCAGGTACTTCTTGCTGGATTGTCACATTTAAAGATAAGCTGTAGAGAACCAGTTTAATTATGTTGGGTAACTCACCAGATTGTGTAATGGGTGAAGAACATCTAACCGACAAATGAGGACTTGCTTTCACTGTAATCTGCAAGAATTAAGTCTTTCTACAGAAACCCAGCTCATGCATACTTTGCTGTTGTGCTTGTATAAAGACTGTGTCCCCTCTGGAATTTGTGGCATAAAAGACACAACTGAGCATGGATCCATCCAGGGTTCAGGCCCTGGCTCAGTGGCCGCAACCCACATCTTGGTGCCGTACTTCCTGGGCTTTGCTAACTTCTTCTGCCAAATCGTGACGAATTTTAGATCAGGACATGGCTTAGCGCTGATGTTTCGGAGACGCTGAATGGACTGGAAAGAATAAAGGCGCAGGAGTTGCACTGTTAGTTTTAGCTTTTGTCCGTACTCTCTGCAGAGGGAATTGCCATTGTTGTTGTAGTTTACATCTTGTTGACGTGGAAGTGGTGTGTGATGTCAGACCCTTGGTTATTGCAAGACTTCTTTCACTGCCATTCATCTCAGGGGATTTTAAATCAGGTTTCACTCTTCACCACCAAAGTTCTACCAGGGAGAACAGAGTGCTGAATCTTCTGTATGCAAATATTAAAGATGCTTACAGTCCATCTGCCCTTGCAGACGGAGCATCAGAACTGGGAAGAATTTGGGGGCTAAAACTGGGGATTTAAGGGGCTTTGAACGTGGCGTGGTTGTTGGTGCCAGACGGGCTGGTCTGAGTATTTCAGAAACTGCTGATCTGCTGGGATTTTCACACACAACCATCTCTAGGGTTTACAGAGAACGGTCAGAAAAAGAGGAAATATCCAGTGAGCGGTCAGTTGTGTGGACGAAAATGCCTTGTTGATGTGAGAGGTCAGAGGAGAATGGGCAGACTGGTTCCAGATGATAGAAAGACAGCAGGAACTCAAATAACCAACCAGAATCTCTGAGGAACGTTTACAACACCTTGTTGAAAGTCTGCCATGAAGAATTAAGACAGTTCTGAAGGGAAAAGGGGGTCCAACCTTTTACTAGCAAGGTGTACCTAATAAAGGGGTCATTGAGTGTATATCAGTGTATATCAATAATGTGCTTGGAGATGGTAAGTGACTGGAGTGGGGCAAGTTTCTAAATTAACTGAGCATTAAGAGACCAAAGACAGTTTGTTTTAGAGGGTCTCCCACCTTACCTGTGGTCTGATGCCACTGCTCTCAGTTATTTGTTGGTAGAGCTGGACATGAAGACGTTCTCAGATAGTTTGAGGGTCTTTTGCGCTTCTGCTTTGTGTGCAGAACATTTCAAACTGGTCAGTTTGGCTAATTAAGCCGTGATGTGGAGAAGAGTCCTGTGGAGATGTTTATCATACACCCCAAGTAAGCTTCCTTTACACTATTTATTGTGTTGTGCTGAATGACACACACACCTGTTTCTCATTTCAGAGTTAAAGCTGGTCTACAGATCTGAAGATGTTGGGAAAACCTTTGAATCCCTCTTGATTCGTTTCGAGAATAAACAGACTGTTCTTCCGCTTCACGAGACCCTGGCCTTTCTCGGTCATGATGTCACTCTGCCCTGTTACCTCTCTCCTGAAACCAGTGCTGTTGCCATGGAGATCAGGTGGTTTAAAGGGACAGACTGCATTTACCTGTACCTGAATGGTCAGGTGACAGAGGGGAGGGGCTACGAGGGCAGAGTGGACATGCTGACCCACCAACTGCAGAAAGGAAACGTGTCTCTGAACCTGAGTGATGTCCAGTGGTCAGATGATGGAGAGTACAGATGTGAGGTCACTTGTGGAGAAAAAATGGTGGATGCTTCATTTTACATTAGTGTTATTGGTAAGACCCCTTTCACATTTACACAGATTTCTGAGGCTCACAGCACATTTCACGACATGCAGGTTACTTTTAGAGAGTACTTGAGAGATTAAAAAGAGTCAATCTACTGGTTTTTAAGTCTAAAATATGACTGCACCTGCTTCAGAAGGGTTCCATTTATTTATTATTCGCAGATTATATGCAAATCACGTCAGTAAAAAAAACAATTTTCACTTTCTGCTAAATTAACTGCTGAAATACATCCAGGTTTTTTATTAATCTTTATTGAACCAACATTGGAAATGTATCATATCCTGTGCGAATTGAGACATTAACACCAGCACCTCACACATAACATAACACACACACACACTTTCCCTGTGTAATTTAAGGTAGCAGCGTGTTGAGGCATCGAAGGATTTAATATCAGTAGACTTAAGACAGCGATTTATTTAAGGTGGCAGTGAATTTAAAGTAGCAGTGATTTAAGATATCAGTGGATTTAAGGCAGAAGTAGATTTAAGATAGCGGTGGTTTTAAGGTATCAGTTAATTTAAGGTATGAGTGGATTTAATGTACCGTTGGATTTTATGCAGCACCGTAGTTATCAGTGAATTTAAGGTGCAAGTGCTTTGAAGAGATCAGTGGATGTAAAGTAGCAGTGAATTTAAGGTACCAATGTATTAAAATCTTTGTTAAATGTATATAAGATGTAGAATTTGAACACGAAGAATGTCACTAACTTCCCTTTATCTGTTTTTCTGTTCCGCAGAGCTTCAGGGTGAGTATATTTCAACTGAGCACTTTGCACACACTACACTCTTTAGATGTTTAGAAATTTACACTACAACCTCTTTCACGCCCAAGACTTGCCGTTGTTTTTCAGAATAAAGGCCTTTGCACAAAAAACTGTGCTTGGTGTAATTTAATTCAAGCAAGGGTTGAACTGATGAGATTTTATTGTCTCCACTTGATTTTTGAGAACTTGCGCAGGCGACCAGTGAGAGTCGGTCTCTGGTGTTGGCGGATTGTCCCACCAGCCATGGTTCATACAAACGTAAAAAAATAAGCTTGTCTTCTGCTTCATCACTGATTGTGTTAACATCCAAAAAAGTAGCTTAAACAGTTTGCCCGTTTGCCCTTTTTGTGAGGAGAAAACAACTTGAACCACAAAGGCACATTTAAAAGGGTGTTGCATCTGGTGTGTAGTTTGTGTAAAGGCCTTAATAAACCTGTAGAAGCCCTGAAGGGTAAAATTGAAAGTGCATTCTTGAGTTCCACTTTATTTATTTATTTATTTTTGCTTGTAAAGAAAAACAGCCCAAAAATATTTTCTAGCATCGCTCGTACAGGTTCAGCCTTTAAAAACCTCAAAAACACATTAATCTCCATCACTTTTTAAAAAAATATCGGCTAACAGTAAGTGTTACGCCAGCCCTGACCACCAGGGGGCAGCCATTTTTTTATCTCATGGCTCATGAAGAGTAAGGGGACACAAAAATGACCAACTTTGTTTGTTGTTTTATTCCACAGTGCATCCTTAATATAAATATATTTCTAATATCTGAGCAGTTTTTATGTTGCACACAGTCTTTTTATTTTAAGAGAGGTGGTTATAAATTATAAAAATAAATTCAGACTCAGTTTTATCAAGACATTTTCACTTATTGGTTATCAGCATTTCTTAGATGCTGAACATCAAATAAAATGCACTTGTCATTTACTTTATTTAATGTTTCTCACCACAGCGGGACGTGTTCGTGTTGAAACACAAGGTGAGTAAATATAGAAATATATATACTGTATATTAAAAAGAAAAACTCTGCATGTTCCTTGTTTTAAGAATTAGTGAAGTTTTAGTGAAGTTGGGACGTTGTGTAAAACATAAAAACAGAAGACGATGATTTGCAAATCCTTTCCAACCGATATTGAACTGAACACACTACAAAGACGAGATATTTAATGTTCAAACGGATAAACTTTATTGTTTTTTGCAAATATTCACTCATTTTGAATTTGATGCCTGCAACACGTTCCAGAGAAGTTGGGACAGGGGCGTGTTTCCCACTGTGTTACATCACCTTTCCTTTAACACTCAATAAGCGTTTGGGAACTGAGGACACTGATTGTTGAAGCTTTGTAGGTGGAATTCTTTCCCATTCCTGCTTGATGTCCAGCTTCAGCTGCTCAGCAGTCCGGGGTCTCCGCTGAGGTATTTTGAGGTTCATAATGAGCCACACGTTTTCAATGGGAGACGGTCTGGACTGCAGGCAGGCCAGTCTAGTACCCGCACTCTTTTACTACGAAGCCACGCTGTTGTAACACGTGCAGAATGTGGCTCGGCGTCGTCTTGCTGAAATAAGCAGGACGTCCCTGAAAAAGACGCTGCTTGGATGGCAGCAGATGTTGCTCCAAAACCTGTATGGACCTTTCAGCATTAATGGGGCCTTCACAGATGTGCAGGTTACCCCTGCCATGGGCACTAACACCCCCCCCCCCCCCCCCCCCACACCATCAGAGATGCTGGCTTTTGAACTTTGCACTGAAAACAATCCAGACAGTCCTTTTCCTCTTTGGCCCGGAGGACACGACGTCCATGATTTCCAGAAACAGTGTGAAATGTGGACGCGTCAGACCACAGGACACTTTTCCACTCTGCGTCAGTCCATCTCAGATGAGCTCGGCCCAGAGAAGCCGGCGGCGTTTCTGGGTGGTGTTGATATGTGGCTTCGCTTTGCATGGCAGAGTTTTAACCTGCACTTGTAGACGGAGCGACGAACTGAGTTCACTGACAGTGGTTTTCCGAAGTGTTCCTGAGCCCATGTGGGAATATCTGTTACAGAATGATGTGGGTTTTTAATGCAGAGCCGTCTGAGGGGTCGAAGGTCACAGGCATTCAGTGTTGGTTTCCTGCCTCGCCGCTTACCTGCAGAGATTTCTCCAGATTCTCTGAATCTTTTGATGATATTATGGACTGTAGATGATGAAAGGCCTAAATTCCTGCAGTTGCACGTTGAGAAACGTTGTTCTTAAGCTGTTGGACTATTTGCTCACGCAGTTGTTCACTAAGTGGTGAACCTCGCCCGTCCTTGCTTGTGAACGACTGAGCCTTTCAGTGATGCTCCCTTTATACCCAATCATGACACTCACCTGTTTCCAATTAACCTGTTCACCTGTGGAATGTTCCAAACAGGTGTTTTTTGAGCATTCCTCAACTTTCCCAGTCTTTTGTTGCCCCTGTCCCAACTTCTTAGGAACATGTTGCAGGCATCAAATTGAAAATGAGTGAATATTTGCAAAAAACAATAAAGTTTATCCGTTTGAACATTAAATATCTCGTCTTTGTAGTGGATTCAGTTGAATATCGGTTGAAACGGATCTGCAAATCAGTAATGACTGATTCTGATTCAGAGCTCATGCTTGTATGTTACCACTGACACACCTGTACAGGTTTATGATGTTTATTTACATTATGTCTCTCCCTCTGATATATAATAATGTGCTCTACTGATCAGAACTGTTGTATAATATACTGTTGAACTGGCTGTTAATCTAAAAAAAAGCCACTCACAAACACACACAGCTGAATTCATTCCTGTTGTGTTTACAGAAGAGCGAAAAAGACGTGCGAGTGATTCGAGTGACCATCGGCCCAGTAAGCTGATATTTTCTCTCCCTGGACTCTTTACATACAGAACCTGGACACTGTGCACTCTGAGCATTTACTGTCCTCTCTCTGTTCAACTTCAGTGACAGTAAATATAGCAGGTTAATCGTCTGAGCTGCGTCTCTGAACTCATTTCACTATCTGACCTGATGACTGTGAATCAGCTCAGTACAGTTAGTGTGGCTCAGTGAAATCGGGCACAGACGAACAGTTGATCTTCAGTTATTTACAGCATTAAATCAATTAGAAATGAGTTAAGTTACTGTGTAATGATTTCCTGAAAGTCTTATTGTTTCCATAAAGACTAAATGGTGTATAAACAACATCCACCTTCACTGATCCAAATGATTTCATGTGGTAAACTTCATTTTTACAGAAGAGCCAGAAAAGCCAGGGAGAAGGTGGAGTTATGAAATGCTTCCTCCAGAGTGTAAGTCCATATTCACTTTCTCTCTGAGCTGATGAAGCTCTGTGTGGCTATATGACTGCAAGGTTGGCGGTGAGGCAATCTGCACGAGTAGGAGAAAAAGTTAGTCTCATACTCTAAACTCTAATCCTTGCTGAGGCTGATCTGGAATCAGAACACGTGAGCTAAATTCTGACAAACCGCGATGAGGAAAAACTGAAATGGATTCTGGACCTGAAACTGTACAAGATTATGGTCATGTCAGGGTTAAATTGAGGTATGAACATACAGATTTATAAGAGATTAAAGCATAACTAAGGTAATATTCTGTGGACTGATTTATTGCATTGAAAAGTATTAAACTGTATTCAGGACCGTGTTCAGTTTAGTATTGAATTGTTTAGTATTAAACCGTGTTCAGGACCGTGTTCAGGACCGTGTTCAGGACCGTGTTCAGTTTAGTATTGAATTGTTTAGTATTAAACCATGTTCAGGACCGTGTTCAGGGCCGTGTTCAGTTTAGTATTGAATTGTTTAGTATTAAACCGTGTTCAGGACCGTGTTCAGGACCGTGTTCAGTTTAGTATTGAATTGTTTAGTATTAAACCGTGTTCAGGACCGTGTTCAGGACCGTGTTCAGGACCGTGTTCAGGACCGTGTTCAGTTTAGTATTGAATTGTTTAGTATTAAACCATGTTCAGGGCCGTGTTCAGGGTCGTGTTCAGGGCCGTGTTCAGGGCCGTGTTCAGGGCCGTGTTGAACAGTGTGCAGTTTAGCAGCGGACTGTGTTCAGGTCAGGAGTGAACTGTTTAGTCCTGCTGATTCTTTTAGCTCTAGTAACGTCTTCTCCGTGTCTGCAGTGTGAGGGGAGGAACAACAGGAGAATCCACCAAAGAAGAGCGAGAGGATGAGGGATGAGGGATGAGTGGAGGAGAGAAAGAGAGAAGAAGAGATTAAGAATCTATTAGCATCTATCTATTAGTGTTACGACCCCGCGTTTTGTCTGGACTGCTGTGGGATCAGTGACGTGGCACTAACGCTGACCTGGTGATGATGGAAACCGGGTGTGCTAGGACACTTCATGCAACACTAGAAGAGTCAATCTGTGGACGGCGCCAAAGAAAAGAGCAAAACAAACCCAGCCGCGCTCGCTTGCACCGAAACAAAGCATAGCCCTAATCCAGAAAAGGAAACAAGCTCACTACTCTAAACTTCCCTGGCCGGGAATCAACCGTGCCCTCTGGCCTAGAGGACCTTCTACATGCTGAGGACGTATAGGCACACCCCTCTTACCTGTCTGAAACCCCAGGTGGTACAACCATACGGTGGCCAAGGAGACCCAACAAGCTACAAATAAACAGGCTGCAAAACACAAGCACTTATCATAACGACGGCACAGCGAAAATACTGAAACACCCGCAACTTCAGAAACGCAGATAAGCCAGGACACTCCGAGAGGGCGGAGCCATTCGGACTTAAATTCTGAGCACAAACACTCGGCAGTAAAAGTCGACTTTTATTTGTTTGTTGTTTTATTCCACAGTGCATCCTTAATATAAATATATTTCTAATATCTGAGCAGTTTTTATGTTGCACACAGTCTTTTTATTTTAAGAGAGGTGGTTATAAATTATAAAAATAAATTCAGACTCAGTTTTATCAAGACATTTTCACTTATTGGTTATCAGCATTTCTTAGATGCTGAACATCAAATAAAATGCACTTGTCATTTACTTTATTTAATGTTTCTCACCACAGCGGGACGTGTTCGTGTTGAAACACAAGGTGAGTAAATATAGAAATATATATACTGTATATTAAAAAGAAAACTCTGCATGTTCCTTGTTTTAAGAATTAGTGAAGTTTTAGTGAAGTTGGGACGTTGTGTAAAACATAAAAACAGAAGACGATGATTTGCAAATCCTTTCCAACCGATATTGAACTGAACACACTACAAAGACGAGATATTTAATGTTCAAACGGATAAACTTTATTGTTTTTTGCAAATATTCACTCATTTTGAATTTGATGCCTGCAACACGTTCCAGAGAAGTTGGGACAGGGGCGTGTTTCCCACTGTGTTACATCACCTTTCCTTTAACACTCAATAAGCGTTTGGGAACTGAGGACACTGATTGTTGAAGCTTTGTAGGTGGAATTCTTTCCCATTCCTGCTTGATGTCCAGCTTCAGCTGCTCAGCAGTCCGGGGTCTCCGCTGTCGTATTTTGAGGTTCATAATGAGCCACACGTTTTCAATGGGAGACGGTCTGGACTGCAGGCAGGCCAGTCTAGTACCCGCACTCTTTTACTACGAAGCCACGCTGTTGTAACACGTGCAGAATGTGGCTCGGCGTCGTCTTGCTGAAATAAGCAGGACGTCCCTGAAAAAGACGCTGCTTGGATGGCAGCAGATGTTGCTCCAAAACCTGTATGGACCTTTCAGCATTAATGGGGCCTTCACAGATGTGCAGGTTACCCCTGCCATGGGCACTAACACCCCCCCCCCCCCCCCACACCATCAGAGATGCTGGCTTTTGAACTTTGCACTGAAAACAATCCAGACAGTCCTTTTCCTCTTTGGCCCGGAGGACACGACGTCCATGATTTCCAGAAACAGTGTGAAATGTGGACGCGTCAGACCACAGGACACTTTTCCACTCTGCGTCAGTCCATCTCAGATGAGCTCGGCCCAGAGAAGCCGGCGGCGTTTCTGGGTGGTGTTGATATGTGGCTTCGCTTTGCATGGCAGAGTTTTAACCTGCACTTGTAGACGGAGCGACGAACTGAGTTCACTGACAGTGGTTTTCCGAAGTGTTCCTGAGCCCATGTGGGAATATCTGTTACAGAATGATGTGGGTTTTTAATGCAGAGCCGTCTGAGGGGTCGAAGGTCACAGGCATTCAGTGTTGGTTTCCTGCCTCGCCGCTTACCTGCAGAGATTTCTCCAGATTCTCTGAATCTTTTGATGATATTATGGACTGTAGATGATGAAAGGCCTAAATTCCTGCAGTTGCACGTTGAGAAACGTTGTTCTTAAGCTGTTGGACTATTTGCTCACGCAGTTGTTCACTAAGTGGTGAACCTCGCCCGTCCTTGCTTGTGAACGACTGAGCCTTTCAGTGATGCTCCCTTTATACCCAATCATGACACTCACCTGTTTCCAATTAACCTGTTCACCTGTGGAATGTTCCAAACAGGTGTTTTTTGAGCATTCCTCAACTTTCCCAGTCTTTTGTTGCCCCTGTCCCAACTTCTTAGGAACATGTTGCAGGCATCAAATTGAAAATGAGTGAATATTTGCAAAAAAACAATAAAGTTTATCCGTTTGAACATTAAATATCTCGTCTTTGTAGTGGATTCAGTTGAATATCGGTTGAAACGGATCTGCAAATCAGTAATGACTGATTCTGATTCAGAGCTCATGCTTGTATGTTACCACTGACACACCTGTACAGGTTTATGATGTTTATTTACATTATGTCTCTCCCTCTGATATATAATAATGTGCTCTACTGATCAGAACTGTTGTATAATATACTGTTGAACTGGCTGTTAATCTAAAAAAAAGCCACTCACAAACACACACAGCTGAATTCATTCCTGTTGTGTTTACAGAAGAGCGAAAAAGACGTGCGAGTGATTCGAGTGACCATCGGCCCAGTAAGCTGATATTTTCTCTCCCTGGACTCTTTACATACAGAACCTGGACACTGTGCACTCTGAGCATTTACTGTCCTCTCTCTGTTCAACTTCAGTGACAGTAAATATAGCAGGTTAATCGTCTGAGCTGCGTCTCTGAACTCATTTCACTATCTGACCTGATGACTGTGAATCAGCTCAGTACAGTTAGTGTGGCTCAGTGAAATCGGGCACAGACGAACAGTTGATCTTCAGTTATTTACAGCATTAAATCAATTAGAAATGAGTTAAGTTACTGTGTAATGATTTCCTGAAAGTCTTATTGTTTCCATAAAGACTAAATGGTGTATAAACAACATCCACCTTCACTGATCCAAATGATTTCATGTGGTAAACTTCATTTTTACAGAAGAGCCAGAAAAGCCAGGGAGAAGGTGGAGTTATGAAATGCTTCCTCCAGAGTGTAAGTCCATATTCACTTTCTCTCTGAGCTGATGAAGCTCTGTGTGGCTATATGACTGCAAGGTTGGCGGTGAGGCAATCTGCACGAGTAGGAGAAAAAGTTAGTCTCATACTCTAAACTCTAATCCTTGCTGAGGCTGATCTGGAATCAGAACACGTGAGCTAAATTCTGACAAACCGCGATGAGGAAAAACTGAAATGGATTCTGGACCTGAAACTGTACAAGATTATGGTCATGTCAGGGTTAAATTGAGGTATGAACATACAGATTTATAAGAGATTAAAGCATAACTAAGGTAATATTCTGTGGACTGATTTATTGCATTGAAAAGTATTAAACTGTATTCAGGACCGTGTTCAGTTTAGTATTGAATTGTTTAGTATTAAACCGTGTTCAGGACCGTGTTCAGGACCGTGTTCAGTTTAGTATTGAATTGTTTAGTATTAAACCATGTTCAGGACCGTGTTCAGGGCCGTGTTCAGTTTAGTATTGAATTGTTTAGTATTAAACCGTGTTCAGGACCGTGTTCAGGACCGTGTTCAGTTTAGTATTGAATTGTTTAGTATTAAACCGTGTTCAGGACCGTGTTCAGGACCGTGTTCAGGACCGTGTTCAGGACCGTGTTCAGGACCGTGTTCAGTTTAGTATTGAATTGTTTAGTATTAAACCATGTTCAGGGCCGTGTTCAGGGCCGTGTTCAGGGCCGTGTTCAGGGCCGTGTTCAGGGCCGTGTTGAACAGTGTGCAGTTTAGCAGCGGACTGTGTTCAGGTCAGGAGTGAACTGTTTAGTCCTGCTGATTCTTTTAGCTCTAGTAACGTCTTCTCCGTGTCTGCAGTGTGAGGGGAGGAACAACAGGAGAATCCACCAAAGAAGAGCGAGAGGATGAGGGATGAGGGATGAGTGGAGGAGAGAAAGAGAGAAGAAGAGATTAAGAATCTATTAGCATCTATCTATTAGTGTTACGACCCCGCGTTTTGTCTGGACTGCTGTGGGATCAGTGACGTGGCACTAACGCTGACCTGGTGATGATGGAAACCGGGTGTGCTAGGACACTTCATGCAACACTAGAAGAGTCAATCTGTGGACGGCGCCAAAGAAAAGAGCAAAACAAACCCAGCCGCGCTCGCTTGCACCGAAACAAAGCATAGCCCTAATCCAGAAAAGGAAACAAGCTCACTACTCTAAACTTCCCTGGCCGGGAATCAACCGTGCCCTCTGGCCTAGAGGACCTTCTACATGCTGAGGACGTATAGGCACACCCCTCTTACCTGTCTGAAACCCCAGGTGGTACAACCATACGGTGGCCAAGGAGACCCAACAAGCTACAAATAAACAGGCTGCAAAACACAAGCACTTATCATAACGACGGCACAGCGAAAATACTGAAACACCCGCAACTTCAGAAACGCAGATAAGCCAGGACACTCCGAGAGGGCGGAGCCATTCGGACTTAAATTCTGAGCACAAACACTCGGCAGTAAAAGTCGACTTTTATTAGACTTCTGACGTCACTGTATCGTCCTGGGAGTTCGCTGTAGAGAGTAACTAACACCAGCTAACACTAACCCTAACTAACTAACCCTAACCCTAACGACCACAGCAGTCACGACACGTCAGGGAGCGAAGTAGCCAGCCAGGTACACCATGAACTGGGGATGTGAGCATCTGAGTGTCTGATCTACTTCCGTCAGTGATTTTCCATCATGGATATTCCATCCCCTTTGAGTCTTCCAGAGACACAGTGTGGTCAGCATCTGGTGTTTAACGGGCAAATTTGTAGTCATTACGAGTAACATACTATTCATGCTTTACATGTTGGATATTAAACACTGTTTTAAAGTAACTTGGCATGGTGCAAAATATAGGGGGTCCAGGGGTGTCTAGGACCCCCTGAATGTTTAAAAATTTTTCTAATTTTTCTTGGGGGTCCCTCAAAGTAATAATATGACCTTAGGCTGTGCTTTCAGCGCAGCGCAGCAGCGTAAAACTTTGGGAGAGTCTGTTCACCATAAATGATGAACTAACCTAACTTTGTGTAAATAGAGCTCAATATAGAAATATGTCCACATATGCAGTCGAGACTGACGCGGCTTTTTTCTGAATTTCTACAAACACCATTTCATTTTATAGTAAATGAGTTTGGGCTGGTTTATGTTTATGAACAGACGCCTACAGATCAACATAGTAAAGGAGCTCATCTGTGATCCTGAGTTTAAAGCCAGTTTTTATTCACCTTAAACTTGGAACTAAGTTGTAAATAAATCTGAAACTGAAACTTTGCTTGTGTGTAAAAAGTGATTTCAGAGCCACTCGGTTCTCCCTGATGGAAACTGTTTACCTTCAGTGTTTTGTGCTTCTGATCATTTTAATAGACGTCAGCGTCAATAATTAATGACGTTCTATTAAAAGACTGGTTTACCAAGAGAGACGCTGGAGGACTTTCACCTGAAATGAGTTCATGAAGCCAGTCTGGTTATAAAAATGATAACAGGACATCAGAGCCAGAATTCCTCTTTTAGTACTTTTACTTTATACTTAAGTACATTTGAAGGGAAATACTTTAGTACTTTTACTCAAGTGGAGGTCTAAAGGGAGGAACTTCTACTTTACTGGAGGAATATTTTACCTTGGGGGTCTCGACTTTAACTCAAGTACATGATTTGTGTACTTCGTCCAGCTCTGCATCCTGACAGCTGAAATTCCAGTGAAGGTGTGTAGACTCTTTATCTGGACTGTAACTGCTGTGTCAGTGTTGTGTGACAGTGGTGCTTCTCACCATCTCAATTCTGTTTAGATGTCTCTTTCTTTGAAGTCTGCTGCCAACTTTAATGCCATATTTAGGCCTTTGTGCAAGTTTGTATGTTTATGCAGATATGCTGACATCCTGAGATAATTGTTCTAATTTTCTTAATAACACCCTTGTTATGCTTGTATAATGCTTAAATGATTTTTCTATTAAATTTATACCCCTGTAATTTGATTTGTCTTCTGTTTTTACCTTTTTTCATAGTAAACGATTCCGGTATATCCAGACACGGTTCAAGCTTAATTGATTAACTAGGTTAATTTTCTTTTCACATATGGTTTCAACCCAAAATAACCCCTAGTTACTAGCGTCCTTTCATCTACAGGTGCATGTCCATCTGGGTGGTAAAATAAACAGGGCTGGCACCAGCTACAGGCAGAATAGGCGAATGTCTAGGGCTTCACACCACTGCTCTGCTAACTCAAGATGAATAAAGAAGTGGTCATTTTCTTACTGGTTATGATTAACGAAAAGAGCTACAGGTGGTGCAGGTACATTAACGTTATTCATTACATGACGAACTTTCTCAACACTGCTGCCTCAACAACAGCTTGCGGAGTATTTCTAATCACGTCCGATCACATCAATAGTATCCATATTTCCTCAATAGAAAGTCAATGGCATTGAGCCTTTAACTGACAGAAGTGTTATACATCATTTAGTTTGGCCACGCGAGCTGATTGGTTGAGCAGCGTTCTAACAGTGCTGTTATTTCACCATAACGAGTTTCACAAACACTATCACTCCACTGAGACACGGTTGCTAAGCAACGACTCTGACAGCTGTAGGAGACGCTTGAGCCGTTTGAACGTTTTTACTTCTGACTTCACCACAAACAGAAAACGGACACTGTTACGGTCACATCTGACCGACAGCCGATTTGGTCCGACTCTGAAGACGAGACGACGCTAAATTCCCAAACTGTCAGTCGGCCTGTGTGGAGCTGGAGAACGAACTGCCAGCTGAGCAGCGAGTGGGCGGAGCTCGTTACTCTGACATAGCAACAAGCTGCTCGTTAAGGAGCTCTAATTAGGAGGAAGGAGCTGAACATTAAAACATATTAAAGCCGCGTTCACGGCCAGTTTATTCATTTCTTACTGTATTTATTTAACTGCTGTATTAAAGCAGTAGAGCACTCGAGGAGGGAGTTATCACCAATAACATCACGGCTGAGATGAACTACGGACACCAGATCACAGCCGGGATAATCTACGGCTTGTGCTTTTTTGTACTACTGATCATAGTTATTCAAAAATTGAATCAGAATCACGCAAATATTTGAATTCCATGTCTGCAGAGTGAAGGTCACTGCTTACTCATTTAAAGCAGAGATATCCCACATCCTTAGGAGAGTATGCAGAAGAATAGAGTTCAGAAAAGCTTTAAGTGTCCAATTTGCTTTGATTTTGTTTTTAGCTTTAAGGAAACTATATAGTGATCTGCCAAAGGTGCTTTTTAGAGGACCAGTTTGAGGACAACCAAGCCAATAATCTGTTCTCGACTTGTTCTAGATCCACTGTTTGGTTCGAAATAGGAATATTGTCTTTTACATTTACGGCATTTGGCTGACGCTCTTATCCAGAGCGACTTACAATTTGATCATCTTACACAAGTAAGTGAAGGCGGTGTTGGGAGTCTTGCCCAAGGACTCTTATTGGTATAGTGTAGGGTGCTTACCCAGGTGGGGATTGAACCCCAGTCTACAGCGTAGAAGGCAGAGGTGTTACCCACTACACTAACCAACCATCACATATAGTTGTTTAAAGTCCTCCAGATTTCTACCAGAGGATAAACACTGAATTAGAACCATCAATATGGGAATCCTCCAACCTGAACAGGCATCTGTTCAACCTTTTATCCGGTAAGTCATTTGAGAACTGAAACGTCGGCTTCTGGAGGAGCAGCGATACACAGCACGATCACCCCACCGATTTGACCAAAAGGTGGCGTCCTCTGCAAGGTGATGAGGCTTTATAACAGAAGACAGTTGTACTGCAGTCAGTTGCAATCTTTTTTGCCATCCTTTAGATCCCCAACGTTAAGAGAAGCAAAAGAAACAGGAGTTTTTAAAGGAAACGTTTAGCTGATCCTGTATGAGATCCATATAAAGGAATTCAGGAAAGTCTACATTTAGCTCATTCTGCATCAACAATCCCTCAGAAACAAGTCATACATTTGAGCCTTCTGCTCATACTCATCTGCTCTTTATGAATCCATAAGGGCCAAGCAATTAAACTTTTAAGTGATACTTTTTTGATCCCACAACCGGGGAAATTCCACCTCCGCATTTAACCCATCCGTGAAGTGAAACACCACATACACACTAGTGAACACACACACTAGGGGGCAGTGAGCACACTTGCCCGGAGCGGTGGGCAGCCCAATCCACAGCACCCGGGGAGCAGTTGGGGGTTAGGAGTCTTGCTCAAGGACACCTCAGTCATGGACTGTCAGCACTGGAGATCAAACCAGCAACCTTCCGGTCACAGGGCCAGTTCCCTAACCTCCAGCCCACGACTGCCCCTGCTTTTCTGGCCAGCTCAACGCAGCCAAAGAGCTTTTTTCTCCTCCTGTATGAGATCCACCTTTAATCATCACCCCTGTGTGTCTGAGAATACTTTGGCATCTTCCAGATAAGATTTCTTGTCTGTAGATGAACTCGTGCAGTAAGCCATGCGAGGCCATGCGTAACTGCAGTTTTATCATGGAGAAGGGTGTTCTGAGGCATGATGGGAAGTGGAGTGATAATTCCCTGTGATAATCATAAACAATCAAACATAAAATATGATAAAATACACAATTTCTGAGAGATTATTATTTATAATTATGAAGATAAGTATTCCGCCAAGAAATGCAGTTCCTCTAGAGTTTCTGGTCCATGCCAGAAAACCATGGACCTCTGAATGAGGCGAAGAACATTTAGTCACCCACCGCTGTATACTGCGGTCATTTCATGAACTTTGTCCAAAATGGTAACATTATAGAAGAAAATAAAAAAAACTTGCTTCACTTTTAGTGTAAATCAGTGGAACCAGACATCCCACATAACCCCTCCAGATGTGACAAACAGCATCACTGGGTTAACCACTAATTAGGGCCAGAAGCAGGCGGAGTACAAGAACAACACAAAGGGAAATGAAGGTTGGGAAAGACCGACAAACCGCAGGAAGTAGCCCGAACTACAGTTACTCTGAAGAGGAAAAACTGAGAGCCACACCACAGTAGACTTAAACCCACCCCTTGAGGGTCAGAGATCAGCGTGCAGCCAGCTGAGCCACCACACCGGTCACCAGAAAAACAGAGTAGGGGCTAGCTAAAGTCTTGAGAAAGGGGGAAGAAGAGGCCAGGAAAAGCAACGGGGAGGAACCACTAAATTTCATCTTTTCTCCTTGTCACAATAAGCTTAGCTTTTTCCCACTACTTATGCTGTCACCAAGAACTTAGAGAAGCCAAGAGAGAGCTCTGAGCAGTTACCAAAACACCAGCTTGATCAGAAGGTACTCACGACTGAGCACTAGACAAAAGAGCCATCCTTAACTAGAGCCCAACACAGGTGTCGCCAGTTATCACTGATTACTAAGAGGTGGTTCTGTGCCTCCCACTAGTGGTGGCACTGACTCTGACCACAGGCTGGGACTCCTGATTTTGGCAGACTGAGGCTGACCCCTCAAAAAAACCTCACCTGTTTTCTTCATTTTTACTTCTGCAATGCGAGTTTGCATCAGAGCAAACTCATCAGGCAGGTTATAAATGACTCCAGTTCTTTTATTCCAGTTTATTTATGTTCCAGTGCTTTCATTTCAAACCAGTATGCTGTTATGTCCGTTTTCAAAGTCAACATTCATTGTTAGCAGATGTTTTAAAACACCTGTAAAATGCTGCTTATATGACTGTTCAATTCCTTCAGGCTAGAGCTTGATAGAACCACCTGCTGTGTCTGTTAGGATTCCAGCTTTGCACTCTGTTTATGAGTGAGCTCAGCTGGCTCTGGAGCAGGTTGTGTGTGCAGTAGAAGTTGCCATGGTGATGTGTCCTGGTGAACAGTGAGTCACTGTTGTGAGACAGATAATCCAGAGACAGATCAAACTAAGTTTGCAGTAAACTGACTTAGTCATTAATCCTGGGGGGCCCATATAGTGAAAAACCAAATTTACTTATTTGCTGATTAAAATAAAAAGGTAGGATGCTGTGTGTTGTTCACTCCCCAGTCCATACAGTGCATATAAGAAAAGCAGCATATAAAATCTGTCCTTTCTGAAATCATTTTTTAATGATGTCATCAGCGCAGCCCATTCACAGTGAAGTAACAGAGTGTCTCAGCTCTGACTGAGCACAACACTGATCAGCCAGTCAGAACAGAGCTCATTTACATACAGTATATTAGTCTTAAAAGTACAGTAACAGAAACAGCCTGTTTAATTCTTTGGGATGAAGATAGATTGGAAAGATATAAAAAATTATGGCTGTTTACGTAAAAAGACAGAACAAAACATTGAAGAAAAACATTAAAACTACATGAAAAATGCAGGATGATGAGCTAAAGCCAAAGCCATTACATGTTAAGTGGGGACTCCCTGGCCACTCTTAGTTTTCCTGTTGATCTACGTCAGGCGTGTCAAACTGGGGCCTTCTGGGCTAAAATGTTTGCACCCTTGTTTAACAGGAGGGGGCGTCACTTTTTTCAACATGAGCTAGTCTGATTTCTTTATATATTAGGAGACCGAGACCAAATTTGAATCAGTGACATTGGACTTATTACCAGTGACAACCAATCAACAAATCCAGTAAGAGAACGGATACTTCGCTCATTTCGACTATGTAGAACAATAACGTAAAGCCCTCGACTGATGCCTCCGCCTGTTCTTCCTATAGCCGGCGTTCTACCATTTAGATAGACATATAGCTATTGATAAAGGATGCTAGACTCCAGGGCTCATTTCAGGTCGAACTAGGATGTGAAAAGCAAACCATTAAGAAGATAGAAATTGTTTGTGATGGCTGATTCTATCGCTGAGCATGAACATATATGTATTGTAAGTGGCGTCCTGCTGTATGGAACAGGACACGTCGTATGTGGGCAATTTTTATACCAATACATCCGTCCATTTTCTAAGCCGCTTCTCCCTCAGGGTGGCGGGGGGGTGCTGGAGCCTATCCCAGCGGTCATCGGGCAGAAGGCAGGATACACCCTGGACAGGTCGCCAGTCCATCACAGGGCAGACAGACAGACACAGACAGACACTCACACCCAGGGGCAGTTTAGCATGTCCAGTTGGCCTGACTGCATGTCTTTGGACTGTGGGAGGAAACCGGAGAACCCGGAGGAAACCCACACAGACACGGGGAGAACATGCAGACTCCACACAGAGAGGACCCTGATCACCCGGCTGGGGAATCGAACCCAGGCCCTCCACCGCGCCACCGTGCCGCCCAATTTTTATACCCCACCCCCTTATTTGTAGATCTGATTGGGCTGCACATTGGTGGCACAATGAGATCAAATGTGATCACTTTTCCTGGAGGAACCATCTCTATAAACCTTTGAGTTTGGAGTAAGAAGGACATTCCTGATCCAGGAGCTGTGCTGGATTACCGGTCAGACACATTAATATTTGTGAACAAGTGTTTGGCATTATTTGGTGACGTTTTACCACATTTATACTAAAAGAAAACTTTTGTAACGCAGCAATGAGAATGAACTAGTCTAAGCGATGATTTAAGAGTCAATGCTGAGGACATAAAGGTCTTATTCCATCGATTTGAGCTTGAACTCTTTATTGATGGACTACAGATCTAGGTAAAAATTTCAGGCACTGCTCTTTACTGCTCAATCTCTTCAACAGAAAGTTTTATGCGGAGCTTCGGATCCTTTTGTGGCACGTCATGTCTTGCGGAGTTCCCCAAGGCTCTATTATGGAAGCAGTCCTATTTGGTTTGTATTGGCCATCTACAATTTGGAAGCATAAGTAGAGCAGATGGGATTGTTTTTCACAGCTGTGTTGTTTCTCAATTTTCTTTGAATTAACAGGCATAACTGCTGTGGTGGGTTTTTTCTGTCGAGTCAATGTTGGAGAGGAACAAAACTCCTTGTCAAAAAGTGCTACGTTTTATAAAGGCACTTTTTTTTAAAGATTTCAGAAAATTTTTTAAAATGCAGCTATTTATCTGAAGAACCTGCAGTGGAACCGACTGAATATGCCAATAAAAAGGACTGGCTCCATCACTGTACTCAGCACCGACTCCCTGCAGGTTATAATGCCAAATGAAGGAGGCTGTGTTGGCTTTAGTCCCACAGATCAAATAACTTTTAATAAAACATCAAAATGAACATTCGGAAACAGGTGAAAAGCACCCATTCAAATGTTCAATGATGGGGATACATCAAAAAGGTAAAAACAGAAGACAAATCAAATTACAGAATCACATCATTACGTTGATTTACATCTTATTACTGTGTTAAAGCATAAAAAGGAAAAACATCCCAGCATGTCAACAAATCTGCATAAACACAAAAACACAGGCTGAAAAATGGAAGTCCAGGTTTTCATGATGTCAAATAAAATCTAGTAAATCATGTCACAGTCTTTCAACTTTAATATGACTGCAAACAACATAAAGACAAAAACAAATACAAATAAAAACCATTTAGCAAATTATATGTGAATCAGATTATATGTACCGATTCATTACGACACTAAAATCTATGCTGACGACTTTGGTTCACAGATATAAAGATTCATCGCTGTAAACAGACACAGCAGCACTGGTTAAGTTCAGTCTACAAAGATGAAGTTCATGTTGGTCTCTGATGTCCATCCCAGGTCCAGCTCCTCCAGTGATCTCAGATGTTCTCCACCAAGTCAGGGTCACCCAGTTTGAGTGACCGCGCATGAACAGATGGGGTGAAAAAGTTTGTGCTGTGTGGAACTATTTTACACTTTCCACATTAGATAAGCAGTTTGCAATGACCTCCAACACTGAGTATCATGAGGGGGTCCAACGTCCAAAAACTCTTCACTACAGGTTTGATACCACTTGAAAATATGACACGACCCTCGATATAAAAAAAAGAAGCAGAAAGGAAAGTCTCTGCGACCACGCCCACAACTTCTGTACACTCCGATTATAAAATAACAAAAAATTCACAAATAACGACCTCCTCCTGTAGTTTCTCTGCTGGGTGGCTGAGCTGCTCTTTCTGTCCTCACACTGCAGAAACAGAGGAGATGTTACTGGAGCTGATAAAATCAGAACTGAACACAGTTCAACATAGACCTGAGCACAATTCAATTTCAATGCAGAAAACAGTTCAATAAAACTGGGCAAAATGAGGGATTTAATACAATTACCCAGTTCACACACATATATATATATTACATACACAGTGGCAAGAACAAGTATGTGAACCTTTCTATGGTTTTCTTCATTAATTTGTCATAAAATGTGATCTGATCGTCATCCAAGTCAAGTGTATTGACAAAGTGCCTAAAATAATAATCCAAAAAAATTCTGATCATTCAGGCCTTCATTGAGATCAACCATGAAAACCTCATAGTGCTAGCGGGTAAAGTATGTGAACCCTCGAGTTCATGATCTCAGAAAAGCTATTTGGAGTCAGGTGTTAGCAAACCTGGAGTCTTGTTAAGAAGATGAGTTTGGAGGTGTGGACTAGCGCTACTTTGACTGATAAAAACCACTAAAACTTGGGATACGTGTATGCGAGCCATCCATCCATTTTCTAAGCCGCTTCTCCGTTAGGGTCGCGGGGGTGCTGGAGCCTATCCCAGCGGTCATCGGGCGGAAGGCAGGATACACCCTGGACAGGTCGCCAGTCCATCGCAGGGCAGACAGACAGACACAGACAGTCACTCACACCCAGGGGCAGTGTAGCACGCCCAATTGGCCTGACTGCATGTCTTTGGACTGTGGGAGGAAACTAGAGAACCCGGAGGAAACCCATGCAGACACAGGGAGACCATGCAAACTCCACACAGAGTCACCCAGCCAGGGAATCGAACCCAGGCCCTCTTTGCTGCGAGGCGACAGTGCTACCCACCACGCCACCATGCCGCCCGTATGCGAGCCATGCTTCACCAAAAAGCTTTCAGAGGATCTATGATCAAAAATGGTTGATTTACACGAAGCTGGAAAGGGTTACAAAGTGATTTCAAAGACTTTAGAAATTCACCAGTCTACAGTGAGGCAAACAATCTACAAATGGAGACAGTCTGGGACTGTGGCTACTCTGCCAAGAAGTGAGCGCCCAATCAAAATGACCTAAAGAGCACAACGGAGACTCATCAATGAGGTAAAGAAACAACCCCGAGTGACGGCCAAAGATTTGAAGGCATCACTGATGCAGGCTAACATCTGTGTTCATGAGTCTTCAGCCCGTAAAACCTTGAACAAGCAGGGTGTCTATGGCAGGACACCACGAAGGGAGCCGCTGCTTACTAAGAAGAACATTGCTGCACGCCTGAAGTTTGTGAAAGAGCACACTGACACTCCTCAACGGTACTGGGAAAATGTTTTGTGGACAGATGAAACTAAGATGAAACTATTTGGAAAGAACATGCAGTGCTACATCTGCCGTAAAAAAGGCACTGCACATCAGCGTGAAAATATCATCCCCACCGTAAAGCATGGCAGAGGGAACATCATGATTTGGGCCTGCTTTGCTGCATCAGGGCCTGGCCAGCTTAGTCTTTGAGGAGAAGATGAATTCCCATGTGTATAAAAAAATTCTACAGGATAATGTGAGTCTGTACATCAGCTGAAACTCTGTAGAAGTTGGGTGATGCAACAGGACAACGACCCAAAACACTGGAGCAAGTCCACAACAGAACGGCATATGAAAAACAAAACCTGCCTTTTGGAGTAGCCAAGTCAGAGCCCAGATCTCAACCCTATAGAAATGCTATAGATTGACATGAAGAGAGCCGTTCACATGAGGCATCCAACGAACATGAGGGAGCTAAAGCAGTTCTGCCAGGAAGAATGGGCTAAAATTCCTCCTGAACGATGTGCACGTCTGACCCACAGCTACAGGAAGCGCCTGGTTGAGGTTATTGCTGCTGGGGGGATGGGGGGAGGTCAAGACCTGCAAGGTCATTTTCTGACATAATTTATGACAATTCAGAAAACCATAAAATTGCAAAAGGTTCACATACTTTTTCTTGCCACTTTGTGTGTGTGTATACACAAAGTATACACACACACACACACACACATTTTCAAAATCTATTTATTTGTGGAGTTTATTTGCTGAGAAAAGTGTTAATATTGGAATAAACAAAATTTCTAGAAAGAAAAATATTCATTAATGATTTTATATATATAAATATATATAAAAACCTGAAGTATGATTTTATATATCGCTGTTGTCGAAACAAAACCTCATATCTCTAAAACACCAACTTTACTGGAGAAGGAAAAAACATACTCTACATTTAATGTATGTCAATGGGACCTGATGTTTTTCCAAGTAATGGTGGGTCATTTCGGGTCATTTGACATGAAATTTACATACAATGTACAGGACATAGGGTACTTTCAAATTATGTCCAAAACTTCAAAACAATAAAAATGGAGATATAAAGCTTTGTTCTGAGAGCAGCGAAATGTTTCTGGAGATCACATCTCACAAACTACATTTTACAAAAACGTTTTGCACGTTACAAGTCTTGGCTATATTTTATAAATAAGTATTTTCATACATTCATTTAACTGTATCAGTAAAAATCATTTATCTTTAGCTTGCACAGCTTCAGGTCCAGGATCAGTTTTTCAGTGTTTCTCACAACAGTTTGTCACAAATTAGTTCATCGCGTGTTATAATTCTAGATCAGCCTCAATAAAGATAGTACAGGTTTTTCTTAATTAAATCAAATTGTACAAATTTAAATGTAAAAAAAAAAAAAAAAAAGACTTACTATCTAAGAGAGGCATGTCATTACTCCACCTTCTCCCTGGCTTTTCTGGCTCTTCTGTAAAAATAAAGTTTACCACATGAAATCATTTGGATCAGTGAGGTGGATGTTGTTTATACACCATTTAGTCTTTATGGAAACAATAAGACTTTCAGGAAATCATTACACAGTAACTTAACTCATTTCTAATTGATTTAATGCTGTAAATAACTGAAGATCAACTGTTCGTCTGTGCCCGATTTCACTGAGCCACACTAACTGTACTGAGATGATTCACAGTCATCAGGTCAGATAGTGAAATGAGTTCAGAGACGCAGCTCAGACGATTAACCTGCTATATTTACTGTCACTGAAGTTGAACAGAGAGAGGACAGTAAATGGTCAGAGTGCACAGCGTCCAGGTTCTGTATGTAAAGAGTCCAGGGAGAGAAAATATCAGCTTACTGGGCCGATGGTCACTCGAATCACTCGCACGTCTTTTTCGCTCTTCTGTAAACACAACAGGAATGAATTCAGCTGTGTGTGTTTGTGACTGAGTGACTTTCTGACTCACCAATGTCTGAAATTAAGTTTATTAGCAGACAGTTTAATAGAATATTGTATATATTGTATATATAATAACCACATGATTGTACGTCACAGGGAGAGACGTGTTGATGTCTCTCAAACATGTTCATGTGAGTGGCTTTCTGACATCACCAATATCAGAAATCTATAGCGCACGTTGTTGTACGTGAGAGAGACACGTGATACTTTCAGTACCAGAACATAATTTATCATAAACGACTACATGACAAACAAGGGCTCAGTCGTAAAGTACAACCATGAGCTCGGAATAACCCACGAATTCAGGAACATGGAGTCAGAAACTGGCTTCTATATACAGTAAATACATTGATATATTTACTCACTTGGTGTTTTAACAGGTTTAGGTCCCTTGTTAAATCTCCCTGTGGTGAGAAACATTAAGTAAATAATAATTAAGCACAGTTCAATTCATAAACGATCATCTACATTAAGAGTATACAGTGTGAAAGGTGTTCAGCAGGAATATAATACTCACTTGACACCTCCCCTTGGAACAAAACAATAAATAAAGTGAAGTTAGAGACTCCTCATGTTCAAATTCAGTCCTGGTTGATTCTCTTAGTGAACTGAAAAAAAATCATGACTGAAAAAACTCTGGGGATTTAGTCGCTGCTATTCGCCACTTAGTTCCTCAGTGAAGTTTTTCTGCTTGGGTTCTTTTTTTTTGTTTTTTTACAAAGCAGGATTTCTCAGTTAGCCAGATAACTGAAGTCTGAAGATGAGGACTGTCCAATAAGAATGTCTCAGCTGTTTTTCTGTTGGACAAGCTTGACTTTGGGCTTGAGTTCTCTGGCTAAACTGAGGAATCCTGCTCTGTGAGAAATCTCGCTGGTCTCCAAAGGGAAAGGGGTAAAAAGAAAACAGCCCTGCTGGTCAAAGCTGGTATAACACGCTAACTGTAGCCTCTTTTTTCATGTTTCCCACCTGGCTAACCTCAGTAGTGGAAATAATATAAGTGAGAAATTTGTTTTTGAGGCTTTTGATTGCTGAAATTGTACAAGTGATGCTATAAATATTTAGGGCTGTTTCTGGTGTTTTGGTATTCAGACAGAAATAAAGTGGCACTTTGTCTCAGGAACACATTTACAGGGCTTCTGCAGGTTTTGGTGGAACATCAATGAAATATTCTTATTATTCAACAAACTAAACTCTTAAATGTCGAGGCCTTTACACAACACATTAATAAACAACACAAACACAAAACATCCATATGCAGAACATACTGAAACGACACACACCAGACGCAACATATTTGGACATTTCTGCTGTCGTTCATATTGTTCAGTTTATCTTTCACACACAGCTCAGCTCTGGAACTCTGACTGAGCTGCTTGTGGAGATTCTGACACAATCGGCGATGAAGACAAACTAATCATTTCATTTAAAAACGTAGTTACTGGGACACAGAGATCCTACAAATCATGTTCAGTGTGTAAAGACCTTAATTCTGAAAATCACAGCAAATCATGGCTTGTGAAAGAGGCTTTAATGTAAATGTGACTGAAGGTTTTCTGGAAGAAATTTATAAACATCTTTCTGAAAAGAGAAAGTAAAGAGAGTGAAAGGAGTTCAGAGTAGAGAAATATAATACTCACTGAAACAAGCTGGAGCTGTGGAATAAAACAATAGATAAAGTGCAGTTAGTGAGTGTCTTCATGTTCAAGTTCAACATCTTACAGACTTTTAAAATAAGTAATTTATTAACATCTTTCTGAAAAGAGAAAGTGAAGAGAGTGAACGGAGTTCAGAGTGGAGAAATATAATACTCAGTCAAGCGAGCTGGAGCTGTGGAATAAAACAATAGATAAAGCTCAATTAATGAGATTCTTCTTGTTCTAATTTAAAACATTATAATACATAATTAAAGTAATGATAATCAAATGAGTTGGTAATTGTTTTTTTGTGTTAAGTATAACTTTAATGCTCTTTACGAAGTTAAGCATGGATTATAAAAGCTTGCTGTGCCTTTAAGACAGGCTTTTATGCATTTTCTCCGCAGTTGTTAATGCTCAGTTACTTTATATTTGATTAAATAATCTGGAGACTTTACCAAGTCAGTCAGATATCACAGCAAAGCTATACTCTCTAGCTGAATATGAGTGTTTCTGTTCTTGGTTTAGGAATTGTCACACACACTTTGCAGAACAGATGTAAAAAGTATGAGGACCATTCCAAAACCTTCTGCTTGTGTTTTATGGATGTAGTTCATGGTTGATTTTGAGGTGTGTTTTGGATCATTATCCTGTTGTCTAATGGCTTCTTTACAGTTTGTTTCTTGACTGACTGCAGCACATTTGCTTCCACAATTAAATTAAATTAAATCCACCACCATGATTAACAGCTGGAAAGGTGTTCTTTTCATCAAATGCTTTTTTCCTCCAAAATATACTTTAATGTTTGGGAAGAAAGAGTTCCACGTTTACTTTATCTACATTCAACACTAATTTTTATCTATTTTTCGTTTTACACACTTCAGAGGTTGAATTCTGCGACAAGGTCACAGGCAGTTTCCATCTGATGACTGTAAGTAGATCATGGAAGCGAAGAAGCAGTGAAGACCAGAGGAGCCCCCAGTTGTCAAGTGTTAGCACAAAGCTTGAAGAATCAGAAAATGTATTCCATCCATCCATCCATCCATCCATCCATTCTCAACCGCTTATCCAGGTTGCAGAGGCAGCAGCCTAAGAGGCCCAGGCCTCCCTCTCCCCCACCACCTCTTCCATCTCTTCTGGAGGGATACCGATGCGTTCCCAAGACAGTCGAGAGATATAATCCCTCCAATGTGTCCTGGGTCTTCCCTGGGGTCTCCTCCCCGTCGGACATGTCTGGAACACCTCCCTAGGGAGGCGTCCAGCGGCCATCCTTACCAGATGCCTGAACCAACTCAACTCAACTGGCTTCTTTTAACATGGAGGAGCAGCGGCTCTACTCTGAGCCTCTCCCAAATCGCCGATCTTCTCACCCTATCTCTAAGGGAGAGCCCGGCGACCCTGCGGAGACAGCTCATTTCAGCCACTTGTATCCGTGATCGCGTTCTTTCAGTCACTACCCAAAGCTTGTGACCATAGGTGAGAGTTGGAATGTAGATTGACCGGTAAATTGACAATTTCGCCTTCTGGCTCAGCTCTCTCTTCACCATGACGGACCGGTATAGGGTCTGCATTACTGCAGATGCCACACCAATCCCCCTGTCAACCTCTCGCTCCATCCTTCCTTCACTCATGAACAAAATCCCAAGATATTTAAACTCCTCCACTTGGGGCAATAATTCACTCCCAAACTGGACAGAGTATTCCACCCTTTTCTGACTGAGGACCATGGTCTCAGATTTAGAGGTGCTGATTTTCATCCCAGCCGCTTCACACTAGGTTGCAAACTGGTCCAGAGAGAGCTGGAGGTCCCGGGCTGATGACGCCAACAGGACCACATCATCCGCAAAAAGCAGACATAAAATCCTGAGGCAACCATACTGGACAACCTCCGCTGCTTGGCTGTTCCGAGAAATTCTGTCCATAAAAGTTATGAACAGAATCGGTGACAACAGACAGCCCTGGCAGAGTCCAACCCTGACTGGAAACCAATCCGACTTACTGCTGGCTATACAACTCAAGCTCCTGCTCCATTTGTACAGGGACTGAATGGCCAGTAACAACGAGCCCCTCACCCCATACTCCCGGCGCACTCCCCACAGGATCCTCCAATCTCCTTGAGAGGGGCTGGACTTTATTCTTTTCTGGAGTTGCCCATGGTCAGAGGCGGCGGGCAGATGTGGGCTTTCTCATAGCCCCTAGACTCTGTGCCTGTATGTTGGGGTTTTCTCTGGTGGACGAGAGGGTAGCTTCCTTATGCCTTCGGGTTGGGGAACGGGTCCTGACTGCTGTCTGTGCTTATGTACCGAACAGCAGTTCAGGGTACCCAGCCTTCTTAGAGTCCTTGGAAAGGGTGCTTGAAAGTGCTCCTCCTGGAGACTCTATTGTCCTACTGGGTGACTTTAACGCTCACGTGGGTTGTGACGATGAGACCTGGAGGGGTGTGATTGGGAGGAATGGCCTCTCTGATCTGAACCCGAGTGGTGTTCAGTTTTTGGACTTCTGTGCAAACCACAGTTTGTCCATCACGAACACCATGTTTGAACACAAGGATGTCCATAAGTGCACATGGCACCAGGACACCCTAGGCCGCAGTTCAATGATTGACTTTGTAGTCGTGTCATCGGACTTGCGGCCATGTGTTTTGGACACTCGGGTAAAGAGAGTAGCTGAGCTGTCAACCGATCACCACCTGGTGGTGAGTTGGATCAGGTGGTGGGGGAAGATGCCGGTCAGACCAGGCAAGCCCAAACGTATAGTGAGAGTTTGCTGGGAACGTCTGGCAGAAGAACCGGTCGGATTGATCTTCAACTCACACCTCCATCAGAACTTTGACCAGATATCGGGGGAGGTGGGGGACATTGACTCAGAATGGGCCATGTTCCGTTCCTCCATTGTTGAAGTGGCTGACTCTAGCTCTGGCCGTAAGGTAGTTGGTGCCTGTCGGGGCGGTAATCCTCGAACCCGGTGGACACCCCAGGTGAGAGATGCCATCAAGCTGAAGAAGGAGTCCTACCGGGCATGGTTGGCCTGTGGGACACCAGAGGCACCTGGCAGGTATTGACAGGCCAAGCGATCTGCGGCTTCAGTCATCGCCAAGGCAAAAACCTGTGTGTGGGAGGAGTTTGGGGAGGCCTTGGAAAGTGACTAAGTCGGCTCCAAAAAGATTCTGGCAAACCGTCAGGCGACTCAGAAGGGGAAAGCAGTGTGCCACTAGCACTGTATATAGTGGAGATGGTGTGCTGCTGACTTCGACTGAAGACGTCATTGGGCGGTGGAAGGAATACTTTGAGGACCTTCTCAATCCCACCGGCACGTTCTCCAGTGAGGAGGCAGAGTCTGGGGACATGGGAATAGGCTTGTCCATTACTGAGTCGCTAAGGTAGTTAAGAGGTAGTTAAGTGGCAAGGCTCCAGGGATGGATGAGATACGCCCTGAGTTCCTCAAGGCTCTGGATGTTGTGGGGCTGTCTTGGCTGACATGCCTTTTCAACATTGCGTGGACATGGGGGGCGGTGCCACTGGATTGGCAGACTGGGGTGGTGGTGCCTCTTTTAAAAAAAGGGGACCGGAGGGTGTGTTCCAACTACAGAGGAATCACACTCCTCAGCCTCCCTGGTAAGGTCTATGCAGGGGTACAGGAGAAGAGAGTCCGGCTTATAGTCAAACCTTGGATCCAGGAGGAGCAGTGCGGGTTCCGCCCTGGTCGTGGAACACTGGACCAACTCTTCACCCTCACCAGGATTCTGGGGGGTTCATGGGAGTTGAGAATGGCCGGGATGAGAATCAGTACCTCTAAATCTGAGACCATGGTTCTCAGGCAGAAAAGGGTGGAGAGCCCTCTCTGGGTCGGGGATAGGCTCATGCCTCAAGTGGTGGAGTTCAAGTATCTCAGGGTCTTGTTCACGAGTGATGGTACAAGGGAGTGGGAGATTGACAGGCGGATTGGTGCTGGGTCAGCAGTGATGCGGGCTCTTTACTGTCTGTTGTGGTAAAGAAAGAGCTGAGCCATAAGGCAAGGCTCTCGATTTACCGGTCGACCTACGTTCCCACCCTCACCTATGGTCATGAGCTTTGGGTAATGACCAAAAGAATAAGATCGCGAATACAAACGGCCGAAATGAGTTTGCTCCGCAGGGTGTCTGGACTCTCCCTTAGAGATAGGGTGAGAAGTTCGGTCATCCGGGAGGGACTCGGAGTAGAGCCGCTGCTTCTTCACATTAAGAGGAGCCAACTGATGGCATCTGGTTAGGATGCCTCCTAGACGCCTCCCTTGGGAGGTGTCACAGGCAAGTCCACCTGGGAGGATACCCCGGGGTAGACCCAGGAAACGCTGGCGTGAATATATCGCCCAGCTGGCCTGGGAGCGCCTCGGAATCCCCCTTGGAGATCTAGTGGACGTGGCTGGGGAAAGGGAGGTCTGGGCCTCATTGCTTAGGATGCTGCCCCCGCAACCTGAACCCCGGAGAAGCGGAAGATGATGGATGGATGGATGGATGTGCACACGTGTTAAGTGTGTCATTCTGTGATGGGCTGAGTGTTGGTCAGTGTCGGCCCTGATCAGAGACTCTATAGCTAGACGTGACCTGCCTGCTTCTCGGTCACTTGGTTAGCGCTGAGCGGCATCAATATTTACCCTCTATATGCAGGTGAATGTTGTTTTCCATCTTGTGTTTTCCATAAGTGACCTCACACCTGTATTCTCCTCCATCTGAATGATAATCTGTCAGCTTCAGAGATACATTTCCATTCTCCAGCTCATCAGTTAACATGCTCACTCTGCCCTCATAGCCCCTCCCCTCTGTCACCTGACCATTCTGGTACAGGTAAAGGCAGTCTGTCCCTTTAAACCACCTGATCTCCATGGCAACAGCACAGGTTTTAGGTGAGAGGAAACCAGGCAGAAGGACATCATTACCAGTACCAGCATGGACAGCAAAAGGCTGAGGAATGAGAGAGTGATTGTTCTCTGGGAGGGAGAATAATTTAAACTCTGAAAAGAGAAAGACAGAAATGTGTGTGTCAGTCATCTCTCTACTGAAGACACACTTAATCAGATGTTGCTGTAAACTGTCATTACGGTCATTTACACAATATGCTCACATGAACTATAACAGAACATAATGTAACTGAAAAAGCTCCACTGTCCTGGTCAGGGTACAAAGAAGTACAATGACTTCATTTTTACTAATGATCTAAAACAGCGGCTACCTGAGATACAGAACTGTAAACTATGGATTTATTTTTAGGTGGTAGTTATTTACTGTATCTGTAATATGAAGCAGTAGCACAGTGCAATACAGTCAGATCCATAAGTATTTGGACATCAACAAAGTTACTGTTATTTCAGTTCTCTACCACAGACTATGAGTTAAATTTAATTATGAATATGAGCTCAAAGTGCAGACATTCAGGTTTAATTTGACGGAATTAACATCCAAATTTGCTGATCACTAAGTGTATAAAACTCATTAGGGCAGCACATCACAGTGCAGATGGACCAGAAACAAACCACAAAAGTTCATAATCTTATGCACTGACTTCTAGACTAGATCTCCTAAAGACTGTCATAACTTTAAATCCCTGTGTTCCAAGCTGTTTTCACGCAATCATGCTCCTAGTTATAGTTGCTGTCGCAGCTGCATGAGCTTGTTGTTTCTGCTGGTGCAGTTGTGTGTGTGTCTGAGTTAGGCTTGTCAATGTTGATCAAGCTGCCCAGTTCAGGTTAGCTAGTTCAGGTTAGTCAGGTTTTCGTGCCTCGCACTGTTAATCCAGCTAGTCTTGCTGTTTTGTGGCTGCCTATGCTCTCTTGTTCTCTCTCTCTCTCTCTCTCTCTCTCTCTCTCTCTCTCGCTGCTGTGCTTTGTTGGGGTTCTGGACAGGGTAGATGGGCGCATTCATACATTATACATCACGTAGCAGCCCAACGTATAGACACCTTAGGTAAGGGGCAGGCGCTGACCCATGTATTTGTTATGCAATAGGGAAGACTACTGTAGATAGTTTTTTTGTTTTTGCCACAGGTGAGGATTAGAATTAAAGAGCTAGGGTAGTTTTTTGTTTGTTTTGATTATTTCTTTGATTTATCGCCGCTGGGTCCAGAATTCTGTTCTTTTGACAGCAAGCATATTTGCCTTTTTCTTTTTTGTAAATATTGTACATATTGATGTTATGGGGGTCTTACTCAAATCATAATCTGAGTGTACTTTAACCCCGGAGTATAATAACAAAAAAAAGAAGGTAACCTATTCTTGTCTTGTTCCTTCCTGATTTGTGCTGCAAACATCACATCGAAACCATACGTTACTGCCCCCCTTTATCCCTTAGGCTTTCCTGTAGGGTCGTAACACTCTGCGTTTTTAAAAATCTCAGACACTGCCGACTCGAACTCCAACGCCTCTCTGAACACCTTCCTGTGTTAATGTTGATGATGAAATATTATAGTGGTGGTGAATAATGAGGAGGCGGAGCTGAACGTGTGTCTGTTTTTCAGGAAAACATTTTCAGGAAACCCATTTTGGAGCAACAGCAGGGGGCGCTCTAACAATATTAACAATCTCCAGTTCATTGTATTTTTGTCTAGTTTTGACCTTATTTACATCGGTACCTGGAGCATCAGTAACTGTAACAGACATGACAGTAGTTTGGTATTTACTAACTTGAGTTATGATGCTGTAAGATACGATTCCTAAATTAAGTTTTGCTTCTGTAATATGAATTTGTAAAAATCATATCTTGACCTGTCAGATCTCAACATTAGACAAAAAGATAGGAAATTTCTGTAATACGTCCAAAATAGGATTGACAGTTTTATCTATATTAGTTATGTAAGCTATGCGTCAAAATGTTTGTAATTCCTACAATTCCTAAAACTGTGTTTAAATATGTGCATTTCTACTTGTTTTCTAAGCTGGAATTACAATGCCTGGCTGATACTCTCCCACACATGTATCTGACCGATCGTGTTCATTACAGATGTGTATGATGCCTCCAACTTAACCCACTTCATGAGTTATGGAGCCTCAAAACAGATATAATTAAAGGTAAAGAGTTTAAGTCGGATTGCTCACTGATGCGTTACCATTTATTGTGATGTGTATCATGTCTGTGACCGAGTTCCTTCCTGAGCTATAAAGCCTAAAAACAGCCACAAAAGCTGCAGAGCGAGGGCATTAGGTTCTAAGGTTTAACTCTGAGAAGGACCATATATTTATAACAATTGAAGCTCTACCTTTTATTCGCACTCCATCGTTTTTCACCCTGTGTCCTCCATGAGTGACCTCACACCTGTACTCTCCGTAATCTGACCTCTGAACATCTCGCAGACTCAGAGACATGTTTCCTCTCTGCAGCTCATCTGTGAACATGCTCACTCTGCCCTCATAGCCCCTCCCCTCTGTCACCTGACCATTCAGGTACAGGTAAATGCAGTCTGTCCCTTTAAACCACCTGATCTCCATGGCAACAGCACTGGTTTCAGGAGAGAGGTAACAGGGCAGAGTGACATCATGACCACAAAAAACATGAGGTCCAAAATCTGGAGAGCTCTGCTGCTTCGAGGTGGGTTTCAGAGGCTCAACATGAGACGGCTTTCCAACATCTTCTGATCTGGAGACCAGTTTAAACTCTGGGAGGAAGAAAAAAGATCAGATTAGGATTAGATTAGTACGTCCGTTAAGACAACAAGAAACTAGGCTATGAATCATCCCAGTGTTTATACATGAGCAGCAGAATAGCACTTTATTTTTACCACAATCATGGACTTTTACTCTCACAGAGCAACTGGATATTTCACGTGATTTAAATAATTTGACATTTTTACACAACATAGGTCACATACAAATCACTGCAAACAGATCACTAGTTTAATTTATGAGAATTAAACTGGTAAAATTACAAGCAGTTTGAACTTTTATGATCTTATGATTTTATGATACTTATGATTTTATGATACAGCTGTCAGGCAGAAACAGAGAACCATCTTTATATCAAGCCTTTCAGTCCTCCATGATGCTGAAGTCAGCTTTTCGCCAGATGCTTTGTTCGAATTTTTCCATTCCATTTTAAATTTAAGGTGGAATGGGAAAAAGAAACAAGAAGCTGGCGAAAGTCTGGAGAAAATATCCTCAGCACTAAAATAATAATTAGGATATTCTGAGAGCCTAAATCTGTTTACCAGGGGGTGAGCAGTGATATTAAGCTGAATCTGTACTGGATTCGCTTGAGTGAAAGAACGTTTGAAGATCTTTTCAAATCATTTCAAATCAAGCTAAATGGAAAGATCTATCATGTTTCAGTGAGCATCAGATAAAGACTGCTGAAGACAAACTCTGAAGCTCCTGCTAAAGCCTGAGTAGACTGATGAATCAATGTGATGACCAGTTAGCAATCTCAGCATTACTGAGCTCTGCTGAGAAATGATTCAACTAGTAATCATGTTTGTCGTGATAATATATGTGTTGTACTGGACTCCTGCTTGGGGGATAAAGGGGGCAGCAATGGACTGAATCAGGCAGGGAGAGAGAAAACTTCATTTAAATGACAATCAAATTTTTCATGAAACATAACTGAAGAATTATTTGAAGAAAACTGCTAGCAAGTAACGGTGAGGAAAATTAGGCAAAACAATTTTTTCTCATGTTGCATACAAGATGCATTCTAAATACATTCTAAATGTATTCTGAACATCCATCCATCCGTCCATCCATCATCTTCCGCTTATCCGGGGTTCGGGTCATGGGGGCAGCATCCTTAGCAATGAGGCCCAGACCTCCCTTTCCCCAGCCACTTCCACTAGCTCCCTGGGGGGGATTCCCAGGCACTCCCAGGCCAGCTGGGCGATATAGTCATGCCAGCGAGTCCTGGGTCTTCCCCGGGGTCTCCTCCCGGGTGGACTTCCCAAGGAAGGCGTCCAGGAGGCATCCTAACCAGATGCCTGAACCACCTCAGCTGGCTCCTCTCGACATGGAGAAGCAGCGGCTCTACTCCATGTCCCTCCCGGATGACCGAACTTCTCACCCTATCTCTAAGGGAGAGTCCAGACACCCTGCGGAGGAAACTCATTTCAGCCGCTTGTATTCGCGATCTCGTTTTTTCGGTCATTACCCAAAGCTCATGACCATAGGTGAGGGTGGGAACGTAGATCGACCAGTAAATCAAGAGCCTTGCCTTATGGCTCAGCTCTTTCTTTACCACAACAGACAGTAAAGAGCCCGCATCACTGCTGACCCAGCACCAATCCGCCTGTCAATCTCCCACTCCCTTGTACCATCACTCGTGAACTAGACCCCGAGATACTTAAACTCCTCCACTTGAGGCAAGAGCTCATCGCCGACCCAGAGAGGGCTCTCCACCCTTTCCCGCCTGAGAACCATGGCCTCGGATTTGGAGGTACTGATCCTCATCCCGGTCGCTTCACACACGGCTGCAAACCGATCCAGCGAAAGCTGAAGTTCACGGCCTGATGTCTCCAATAGGACCACATCATCTGCAAACAGCAGCGATGTGACCTTGAGGTCACCAAACCGGACACCCTCCATCCCCTGACTGCGCCTAGAAATTCTATCCATAAAAATTATGAATAGAATTGGTGACAAAGGGCAGCCCTGACGGATTCCAACTCTCACTGGGAATGAGTCTGACTTACTTCCGGCCATGCGAACCAAACTCACTGCTTTGTTTGTACAGGGCCTGAATGGCTCATAGCAAAGAGCCATGTACCCCTTACTCCCGAAGCACCTCCCACAGAATACCCCGGGGAACACAGTCAAATGCCTTTTCCAAATCCACAAAGCACATGTGGACTGGTTGGGCAAACTCCCATGAACCCCTCCAGAATCCTGGAGAGGGTAAAGAGTTGGTCCAGTGTTCCATGACCCGGGTGGAACCCGCACTGAATCCTCCTGAATCCGAGGTTCGACTATAAGCTGGACTCTCTTCTCCAGCACCCTTGCATAGACCTTACCAGAGAGGCTGATGAGTGTGATTCCCCTGTAGTTGGAACACACCCTCCCGTCCCCCTTTTTAAAAAGAGGCACCACCACCCCAGTCTGCCAATCCAGTGGCACCGCCCCAGATGTCCATGCAATGTTGAAAAGGCGTGTCAGCCAAGACAGCCCCACAACATCCAGAGCCTTGAGGAACTCGGGACGAATCTCATCCACCCCTGGAGCCCTGCCGCCAAGGAGCTTTTTAACTACCTTAGCAATTTCAGCCTCAGTAATGGACTATTCCGCAGACTCTGCCTCCTCACTGGAGAACGTGTTGGTGGGATTGAGAAGGTCCTCAAATTATTCCTTCCACCGCCCAATGACGTCTTCAGTCGAAGTCAGCAGCACACCATCTCCACTATATACAGTGCTAGTGGCACACTGCTTTCCCCTTCTGAGTCGTCTGATGGTTTGCCAGAATATTTTCGGAGCCAACTTAAAGTTACTTTCCAAGGCCTCACCAAACTCTTCCCACACCCGGGTTTTTGCCTTGGCAATGACTGAAACTGCAGATCGCTTGGCCTGTCGATATCTGCCAGCTGCCTCTGGTGTCCTACAGGCCAACCATGCATGGTAGGACTCCTTCTTCAGCTTGACGGCATCTCTCACCTGGGGTGTCCACCACCGGGTTCGAGGATTACCACCCCGACAGGCACCAACTACCTTACGACCACAGCTACAGTCAGCCGCTTCAACAATGGAGGAGCGGAACATGGCCCATTCTGAGTCAATGTCCCCCACCTCCCCCGATATCTGGTCAAAGTTCTGATGGAGGTGTGAGTTGAAGATCAATCTGACAGGTTCTTCTGCCAGACGTTCCCAGCAAACCCTCACTATACGTTTGGGTTTGCCTGGTCTGACCGGCATCTTCCCCCACCACCTGATCCAACTCACCACCAGGTGGTGATCAGTTGACAGCTCAGCTCTTCTCTTTAGTCCGATGACACGACTACAAAGTCAATCATTGAACTGCGGCCTAGGGTGTCCTGGTGCCATGTGCACTTATGGACATCCTTGTGTTCAAACATGGTGTTCGTTATGGACAAACTGTGGTTTGCAAAGAAGTCCGAAAACTGGTTCAGATCAGAGAGGCCATTCCTCCCAATCACACTCCTCCAGGTCTCACTGTCAAATCAAATCAAATCAAATTCATTTGTATAGCGCTTTTTACAACGGATGTTGTCACAAAGCAGCTTTACAGGATTTCAGAAAAGACAAAGTTTCCACAGGACTGTAAGAATGTACTGAATGTACAGAAACCCCCCAGTGGGCAAGCCAGGGGCAACAGTGGCAAGGAAAAACTCCCTCAGAACTGAGGAAGAAACCTTGGGAGGAACCAGGCTCACCAGGGGGGACCCATCCTCCTCTGGTCAAACTACCTACAAGTGATTATACTACTAATATTAATAGCAGTAATATTGATATTAGGAATATCTAGGAGTCTATGAGAACAACAATGTCGTTGCCCACATGAGCGTTGAAGTCCCCCAGTAGGACAATAGAGTCTCCAGGAGGAGCACTTTCAAGCACCCTTCCCAAGGACTCTAGGAAGGCTGGGTACTCTGAACTGCTGTTCGGTCCATAAGCACAGACAACAGTCAGGACCCGTTCCCCAACCCGAAGGTGTAGGGAAGCTACCCTCTCGTCCACCGGAGAAAACCCCAACATACAGGCGCCAAGTCGAGGGGCTATGAGAAAGCCCACACCTGCCCGCCGCCTCTCACCATGGGTAACTCCAGAAAAGAATAAAGTCCAGTCCCTCTCAAGGAGATTGGACCCAGAGCCCAAGCTGTGTGTTGAGGTGAGCCCGACTATATCTAGCCGGTATCTCTCAACCTCGCGCACCAACTCAGGCTCCTTCCCCGCCAGTGAGGTAACGTTCCAAGATCCAAAAGCCAGTTTCAGCAACCGAGGATCAGAACGCCAAGGCCCACGTCTTCGGACACTGCCCGATCCACAAAGCACCGAACCCCTACTACTGCCCCTCCCATCGGTGGTGGGTCGATGGGTGGTGGACTCATGTAGCTCCTTCGGGCTGGGCCCTGCCGGGCACCATGAGTGAATGCCTGGCCACCAGACGCTTGCTGGCAAGCCCCTCCCCCAGGCCTGGCTCCAGGGTGGGGCCCCGGTAACCCTGATCTGGGCAGGGTACACAAGTCCTGCTTTCTTGTTTTCATAGGGGTGATTATGGATCACACTTTGTCTGGCCTATCACCTAGGACCAGTTTGCCATGGGAGACCCTACCAGGAGCTTTTGCTCCAGACAACATAGCTCCTAGGATCATTCAAGCACACAAACCCCTCCACCACGATAAGGTGGTGATCCATGGAGAGGGTATTCTGAACATGTTACTTTTTAATGTCTTGTAATGGAATCCATTATTTAATATGTTTAGAACCATGTATTCAGAATTCATCCATCACTACTATACGATTCGTCATCTTTTACATGAGGCATTTCAGCAAGCCTTAATGAAGCAATGCAAAGAAGCAGGTGTACATTTAATAGTGCACTAATATTATTAGTGCATTAATATTATTACATGAATTACCTTTAAACACAGTCATTATATTTACACACAGCCTGATAGTGTGTTAATAATTGTAATAATTTAGTAATAATCAGAATAGAGCATACCCACTGAATTAAATTTCTATCTGATTACCTGAACAAGGCAGGTAATCCTTAAATAACCTGCTAGATAGAAGAATAATAGCCATATAAGCATCTGTTGGTCAGGACTTCATGGGCTTTTTTGCCTAAAACATGTTTTTAAAAACACACTCTTATAATAATAATAATAATAATCTTTATTTGTATAGCACCTTTCATACATACATGCAACTCAAAGTGCTTTACAGAATAAATAAAAAGAAAACAAAGATAAGCAAAACACATTAAAAGAAATAAAGATAGAAGGAAACAAAATAAAATAATGAAATAAACTGAAAAAGATAAAATGAAAAAGATAGAACAGACAAAAGTTTCTTAACTAAAAGCAGATCTAAACAGGAAGGTTTTAAGATTACTCTTGAAGCTGTACAGGGATGTAATGCCTCTTAGCTCCTCAGGAAGAGAGTTCCAAAGCTTTGGGCCATAGTGGCTAAAAGCACCCTCGCCAATCTTTAACCGGGTTTTAGGAATCACCAGTAGATTACTGTTTGAAGACCTGAGAGACCTGACAGGAACATATCTTACCATCATTTCAGTGAGGTAAAGAGGAGCAAGACCATGAAGACATTTAAAAACCATCACCAGAACCTTAAAATCTATTCTAAAACTGACAGGTAACCAGTGCAGTGAGTGGAGTGCAGGTGTAATATGATTTCTCTTTCTTCTGCGGGTCAAGACCCTTGCAGCAGCATTCTGAACTCGCTGTAGGTGAGAAATAGAGCTCTTTGGGAGAGCAGATAAAACAGCGTTGCAATAATCTATCCTTGATGTGATAAATGCATGGACAAGTTTTTCACTATCAGCAGGAGAGAGCATATCTCGGACCTTAGCGATGTTTCTAAGGTGAAAATAAGCTGTCTTGCATGTAGTCATGATGTGTGATTTAAAGCTGAGCTCATTATCAAAAGTGACGCCCAAGTTCTTAACACATTGTTTGGCCTTCAGATTCATTTGATTTAAATAAGTCTGAACATCATTCTTTTGTGAATCACTGCCAATAACAAGAACCTCTGTCTTCTCTTTATTTAATTGCAGAAAATTGTCTGACATCCATGTCTGTATATCACCTATGCACTCAAACAGTGAGCTAATTGATTTTAGGGCTTTAGGTTCTAAAGAAATGTAAAGTTGAGTGTCATCTGCATATTGATGATAACTAATACCATGTTTGTTAATGATATGCGGTAATGGAAGCATATATAGGTTGAACAGTAAAGGCCCAAGAATTGATCCTTGGGGGACGCCACAAGTTATTTTTTGACGTGTGGAGGAAGAGGTACCTAATGCAACATAGTAATCGCGCCCAGTTAGATACGATCTAAACCAGTCTAAGACTAAGCCACTAAGGCCTACCCAGCTCTGTAGTCGATCAATAAGTATTTCATGATCAACAGTGTCAAAAGCAGCGCTTAAATCTAGGAGAAAAAGGACTGAGAGTTTGCCTGCATCTTTATTCAATCTAAGGTCATTTACTACCCTAACTAGTGCTGTTTCAGTGCTATGGAGAGCTCTGAAACCGGACTGAAAAGTGTCATTTATTTGGTTTACTTTAACATAATCATTCAACTGGGTTGACACAACTTTTTCAATGATTTTGCTAAGAAAAGGAAGGTTAGATATAGGTCGATAATTATTGAGAAATGTGGGATCAAGATTTCTGTTCTTTAGTAGTGGTTTAACCACTGCAGTTTTAAGAATATTAGGGAATTCTCCCAGTTGCAAAGACTGATTAACAATCATTAGAACTTCATTAGATAATGAGCTCAGAACCTGCTTGAAAAAGCATGTTGGTAAAGGGTCCAGTTCACATGTAGAGGATTTAAGTGATGAAATCACGTCAAATAGTGTTACCATGTCAATTTCCTTGAAATAAGACATATTACAGTTAGGATGACTAACTGATATCAGGGCTGGTAGTCTATTAGTGCTTGTTGCTATATTCTGTCTTAAATTAGTAATCTTGTCCCTAAAAAATATTGCAAACTCATCACATTTTTCAACTGAAACGGATTCAGGGAAGACATGGGAGGTGGGGTTTACTAGCCGATCTATACTTCTGAACAGGGCAGCTGAGTTGGTGAAGAGGTATGTGCAGAGTGATATATGACAAAAAGTCTGCAAAGAAAACTTACGTTTTTCATATATGTCACTATTGTACTAATATAAACATTACATATACAACTCAAAATACACGTGCAGGTTCACTGGACATTTTACATGGAAAATAAAACGTCTATATTTGTGTGACCCCTGGTTCCTATCACCACCACTGTAAAGAACTCTGAGCTGGTACGTTTCTCCACTATTAATCATTTCACATCAAACCACTCTTGCATGAGTGTGTTTACATCTCAGTGATTGAATTATGCAACAGTTTTGAAACCCTCTCCTTTAATTCCCATTTAATATTTAATATTTACAGTTGCCTCCTGCTGTGCAGTGGGAGACATGCAATGCAGTACATACAGTATAACAGTTCAACACAGCATTATAAATGTACTAGACTGTCCTTTACAGGAGGATCTAAACTCACCTGATACGTGCAGATGAATAACGGACATCTCCTCTTTCTTCTCTCCCAGCATTTCACACCTGTATTGTCCAGAATCAGTGACTTTAACATCTCTCAGTGTCAGTTTCCCACTGCCTTCACAGCCACTTCCCACAGTGACCTGGAACACTTCAATACAGTCTGTCCCCCTAAACCACCTGAGCTCTCTGGCCGCTGTACTGGCTTCAGGTGAGAGGCGACAGGGCAGGTGGACAGTGTCCCCAGCAGTAGCACGGACTGTATGAAACTGCCGACGAAAGGCTTTCAGTCGAGAGGAGACTGAGGGTGTTGATTCTGGAAAGACAGGGCCTGTTAAGACACGACAGGAGAGGTTTAATTTACAAACTTCATACCAAAAGAGTTGGGACAGTAAATACGATCCAAATAAAAACAGAAAACAGTGATTTATAAATCTACTTTAGTCTGTATTTCAATAAAAAGAAAGGCATTTATTGTGTCAACTTCATTGTTTTGTTAAAATACGTTCATTCCGAAATTGATGCCTGAAGCACATTCCAGAAAAGTGAGGACAGGAGCAGTTTAAGACTAGAACCACTGGGAAACTGTCATTAACTACTGAGATCTGACTAAGCTTTAGGATCTGATTATTCTCTATGAAAAAGGGCCACAACGATGAACTGCTTGTCTGAGCCCTAAACTGTTTAATACAAGAGCAATAAAGGCACAAACAGACAGAAGAAATTGAAAGGTGAGCGTTCATCTGTCGTGTCGTCTGCGTATAAAGCAGTGGGTTTCCATACCAGTCCTGCACACCTGTACTTTTCTGTTTTCACTGCTGTTTCACGTCATCAGGGCTGGGTTTCTGGAAAAAAACTCTTAGTAGAAAAATGATAGAGCGAGCCTCACACTGAACTCTCTCTCTCTACCGTTAAAATGATCTTAACTCTAAGAAGCTTTCGGGAAACTGGACCTGGGTAGATCTCAAGCGTGAGCTTGTCAGATTTGCGAGAACAGGAAAAAAAACACAAATGCAGAGTCTCAAGATTTCGTCTTACTTACCAAGTTTTTCAGTGTCGACTGTTTTCTGAAAGAAAGAGGAAAAAACATGTTTTCAGTGTTTTACTGCTCATTTTTACTTTACCAGTTGAAACCAAAGGCAACATTTCACAAAACACATGTTCCTTAATGATTCACATATGAGAAGAACAAGCGAGACAGAGAGTGAGAGAGTGAGAGAGACAGAGAGAGAGAAGAAAGAGAGGGAGACAGAAAGACAGAGAGAGAGAGAGGGAGAGAGAGACAGAGAGTGAGAGAGGGAGAAGAAAGAGAGAAAGAGAGACAGAGAGAGAAACAGAAAGAGAGACCGAGAAAGAGAGAGAGATAGAGAGAGAGAGCGAGAGAGAGAGAGGAAGAGAAAGAAAGAGAGATGTTGATTTATACACTCACGTTTCCTGCCATGTTGTGCTGGATCTTCAAGAAAGAGGGAAAAAAGCTCTTTTGTCCACTTTAAACTCTCAGAACCACAAACAGAACGTAAGGTGACAAGCTGCCAGCAGAACCGAGTACAGTCCACGACAGTGAGCCGCACAGAGTAATCTCTGTGACACAGTCCACAAACATCCAGAGGAGAACAGCCTTTAGAGGAAATGACTGAAAAAGAAACTGGGAAGTTAGAAATGTTTCAGTGGGAAAAGAACTGAGCTGCAGCTCTGAGTCATCACACAACTCCTCAGCAAAGTGAAGCATGTCAATAGTATTTTTGTTACATCATCAGTAAATCACGGAAAAAGACGGGAAAGCTTGTAACTCTTAACTCGGTGTCTGTCTGCTCACACCCTTTAATATAAACTGCCAATCAGCTCAGTGGTAACAGTGGTACAGCTGTGAGTGGGAACACCCCCCACTGCTGTGGAAGGACACACGGGCTTCCGTTTGGGGTTTACAGGTCTCTCCTCATTCAAAGGGAGTCTGATCCTGAGTGAGTGGACATAACTGCCCGAGGAAGATGTCAAGATGGCCACTGAGTGGACAGACAGTCCTGTGATGCTGATGCTGAGGAGAATTTCTTTTACACAAAGCATTTCAGCAAGCCTTAATGAAGCACTGCAAAGAAAGGCAGGTGCACATTAAATAGTGCATTAATATTATTACTTTTATTATCTTTACACACAGTCACTATATTCACACACAGCCTGATAGTGTGTTAACAATCTGTTAGTAATAACTAATCAGAATAAATTAGTAATAACTCAATCAGAATAGAATTACATTTCTATCTGGTTGAACAAGGTGGGAAATCCTTAAATAACACACTAAACAGAGCAATAATAGCCAAATAAACATTTGTTGGTCAGGACTTCAAGAGCTGAGAGAAACGCTAATCCATTAAATTAACCATCGACATAAATATGAAGATCACTCTAGGCCTCCTGGAAGTTCTAGATACGTCACTGACGGTGAATATGAGCAGCAGTCTAATACACAGGCTGTTATAAATGGAAAACAGCTGCAGAGTGTCTGTCTGGGTGGTTTTCTTACACAGCTCTATTCTATTCTACAGAACTCCTTCAGCACTACATCAGCGCAGAAGGAGAACTCCCACTTTTCCTCTTTATCACCAGAACTTCTCACAGTGAGATGCTGAGATTAATCTCCTCTTTTGTCCTGAAGGGGATTTAGGAGAAACAATTCAGACACTACTGTTCCTTCCTATAATAATATAATAATATCCTATAATGTTGAGATCTGCTTTATTTCTCTGAGACAATCTTAAGAAAGATTTTCTCCTCTAGGAATTCAGCTAGTCTCTCCAAAACTACACAGCCTTGCGGAAAATAACAGAATACTATTACTCCATTTACACATTCTAAAAAGTGATGTTAGGTTCCCGGAGGAAAACTTTCCTTCTCAGAAATGAATCGGATCTCGATATTATATTACTGACGAGTCAATGATTTTGGAATTGTTCCTCCTGAACCTCCTCAGGGGAAAAGAGGAGATTAACATTAACATCTCAGTGTGAGAAGTTCTGGTGATGAAGGAGAAAAGCGTGAGTTCTCCTTCTGTGCTGACAGACGAGGATGAGATCTCACACTGTTCTTATGGAGATGTTACTCAGCTGAGACCGGGTTGAGACGAGTCAGAGACTGAAGAGTTTACTTACATGTGAAAGGAGTTTTATTTCTCAGGAGGCGGATTTCAGAAGCAGGAGACAATCACTAAAGTCTGTGTCACGGTTTCCCCTCGTTCCTGTGTTACTTGCCCTGTGTTGTAGCCACGTGCTTTCTGCTTGTGTTTTTAGTTCTCCACCTTCCCCGTTAGTATCCTCACCTGTCTCTAGTCTCTGTCTCCTCCACCTCCCAGGTGTTCCCCATTTGCTGCATCCTTTATTAAGCCCTGTGTGCCGGTCAGTCTTCTTGTCATGTTGTCGGGTGTAGTGGTTCTTTCCCTGCCTTGTGCTTTGCTAGTTTGTTTTTGTTAGTCTGCTCATACTTGGATCCAGCCTCCCTGCTCGTTCCATACATGACAATCTGACTCTGATTTCAAACCGGACTTAACTGTGTCCAAAGTGAAGAACCGGAGATCCAGAGGAAATTTATGTGGAATATTTCTTTACTCTTGGAAATTGCTTTTATGTTCGAAGAATAAATTAAATTGGAACAGTTGTATTGTCTCTCGGCGTTGTGTAGTTTTAGTGGAGGTAATGGCCGTGTTGCGGTGTCTCTCTCGGCATTGTGCAGTTTTATTGGAGGTAATGGCCGTGTTGCGGTGTTTCTCTCTGCGTGGTTTAGTTTTATTGGAGGTAATGGCCGTGTTGCGGTGTCTCTCTCGGCGTTGTGTAGTTTTAGTGGAGGTAATGGCCGTGTTGCGTTGTCTCTCTTGGCGTTGTGTAGTTTTATTGGAGGTAATGGCCGTGTTGCGGTGTCTCTCTCGCCGTTGTGTAGTTTTAGTGGAGGTAATGGCCGTGTTGCGGTGTCTCTCTCGCCGTTGTGTAGTTTTATTGGCGGTAATGGCCGTGTTGCGGTGTCTCTCTCGCCGTTGTGTAGTTTTAGTGGAGGTAATGGCCGTGTTGCGGTGTCTCTCTCGCCGTTGTGTAGTTTTAGTGGAGGTAATGGCCGTGTTGTGGTGTCTCTCTCGGCATTGTGCAGTTTTATTGGAGGTAATGGCCGTGTTGCGGTGTTTCTCTCTGCGTGGTTTAGTTTTATTGGAGGTAATGGCCGTGTTGTGGTGTCTCTCTCGGCATTGTGCAGTTTTATTGGAGGTAATGGCCGTGTTGTGGTGTCTCTCTCGGCATTGTGCAGTTTTATTGGAGGTAATGGCCGTGTTGCGGTGTTTCTCTCTGCGTTGTGTAGTTTTATTGGAGGTAATGGCCGTGTTGCGGTGTCTCTCTCGCCGTTGTGTAGTTTTAGTGGAGGTAATGGCCGTGTTGCGGTGTTTCTCTCTGCGTGGTTTAGTTTTATTGGAGGTAATGGCCGTGTTGCGGTGTATCTCTCGGCGTTGTGTAGTTTTATTGGAGGTAATGGCCGTGTTGCGGTGTCTCTCTCGCCGTTGTGTAGTTTTAGTGGAGGTAATGGCCGTGTTGCGGTGTCTCTCTGGGCGTTGTGTAGTTTTATCTGTGCGAGTTTTCCCGCTTCACTGTGTTTGCAGCGCGTGAAGAATCTGATCTCCCACAGAAACTGTGTTCAGGAGCTCAGAGTCTCTGACAGAAATAAACGAGTAAAATCACTGAAACTATACGTCTTAGTGTGGAGCGAACGCAGTAAAGTCGGGTCAGTGAACCTCTGGTGTTTATTTCGTTACTGTATGTTTCTGTTTGTTTTGAATGACCGGTTTTCCTGACAGGATTAGCTAACGTTAGCTTGCTAGTTAACTAGCTAACTCCGTTAGCCGTCATCGCCGTTTTCACGGTAGCTGGAGTTGAATTGGCAGATGTAGCTCATTAAATGACATTTGTCCCAGTTTATAGTTGAATATTAAATCTGTAGACGTTAATGTGAGCCATGTATTTAATTCATTATAGCTGACTAACGTTACACGGCTAGCCTAGCTAATCTAGCTAAGCTAACGGAACCAGTTTATCTGTCTGAGCTCAGGGGTGATTTGGACTGGGCAGATCGTCTTTGAGTGAAAGTCCTAAGAATACCTGCAGTAAAGCTGAGAAAAGCCAGACTGATGGATTTATTCACTGATTTCCTAATTCAGGAAGATTTTCCAGTGTCAACATACGGACTGTCAGAGCAGCAGTGCTGCTTAAACGGGTTCAGCACATCTTATTCATATTAATCCAGCTTAGTTTGCGAGAAGCAGCTAAACATTTCTATCTGTGGCATCTTCTGTGTTTCAGCCTGATTATGAAGCATTTGTCTGTTGGTGGAGTTCAGCAGAGTTAAAGGGGAATTCAATCATTTTAAAAAAGTACATCATTAAATATCCTACTGCAAACCACAGCGATCTCTGACCATTACTTAATTTCATATGAGCTACGATTTAGCCATAATATATATATATATATATATATATACGTCCCCACGTTATTCAACAAAGCGCACAATAAAACCTTCTACTGCCCTACAATTTATAGAAAATCTCCCAGAGTTATCAACCCCAGTCTCCACTCCATCAGATCCAATGGAACTAGATTTACTAACTGATTATTTAGAAAATACCTTACGATCCGCTTTAGAAAATGTGGCCCCACTTAAAATAAAAAGAATAAGGCAGAAAAAGCTCGCCCCGTGGTACAACGATAAAACCCGGACCTTAAAAAGCTCGGAAATTAGAGCGGAAATGGCGCCATACCAAACTAGAAGTGTTCCACTCTGCCTGGAAGGACAGCCTTATAGAGTATAGAAATGCCCTCACAGAAGCTCGCTCAGCATATCTGGCCTCACTGATCGAGAATAATAAGTATAATCCTAGGGTTCTGTTTAATGTGATTTCCCAAATCACACAAAATCAGGCAGGTAATGAACCAGAAATCCCAGCAACTCTCACCAGTGAAGTTTTTATGGACTTCTTTAATAATAAAATTGATAATATTAGACAACAATTTCAACCCACAGTATCAAATTCAAATCCAGCTTGGCTGTCATCTGACTTGGCTGATATAGAACAAAACACAGCTGTAGAAAAGAGTCTGGAAACCTTTTACCCCCTCCCACAGCTGGAACCATAGAAGATAATCTCTTCTGCAAATTGCACAACCTGCACACTCGATGCAATTCCATCAAAATTACTCAAAGAAGTACTGCCAGTTATTATAAACCCTATCTCAACTATTGTAAACTCGTCCCTTAGTCTGGGCCATGTTCCCAAAGCTTTTAAACTAGCAGTTATCAAACCTCTGATCAAGAAACCAATTCTTGATGTCACCGTTTTGTCTAATTACAGGCCTGTTTCTAACTTACCGTTTATATCTAAGATCTTAGAAAAAGCTGTGGCCCAACAACTTAGTTCATATCTACACAAGAACCATATATATGAAAAATTTCAGTCAGGATTCAGACCACACCACAGCACTGAGACGGCTCTAGTTAAGATAACTAATGATCTTCTTCTTGCCTCTGATCAAGGCTACATATCTCTTAGTGCTACTTGACCTTAGCGCGGCTTTTGATACAATAGACCACAATATTCTCCTAGAAAGGTTAGAAAACATGGTTGGAGTCACAGGGACAGCCCTATCATGGTTCAGATCTTACATATCAGAACGTTATCAGTTTGTTAGGGTAAACAATTGATCTTCCAATTATTCAAAAGTGAGATTTGGAGTTCCGCAGGGCTCTATATTAGGACCATTACTATTTACACTATACATGTTACCGTTAGGCACAGTTATAAGTAACCATGGCGTAAACTTTCATTGTTATGCAGACGATACTCAACTGTACATATCAGCCAAGCCTGATGACCAATACAGGTTAAAGAAAATGGAGGACTGTGTAAAAGACGTGAAAGGCTGGTTGTCACGCACCTTCCTCCTATTAAACAGTAACAAAACAGAGGTTCTCCTTCTGGGTCCAAAATTAGCAAGAAGTAAATCACCAGATTTAATCTTAAATCTCGCCGACTTTCCAGCCACACCTGGATCAGCAGCAAAAAATCTTGGCGTTATAATAGATTCAGATTTATCATTCGATCAACACACAGGCGGCATCACTAGGACAGCTTTTCTACATCTTCACAACATCACCAAGATCAGAAATGCCCTGTCCCTGCGTGATGCAGAAACACTAGTACATGCCTTTATTACTTCTAGGCTAGACTACTGTAACGCGCTACTGTCAGGATGCACAAGCAGGAATTTAAACAGGAATTTAACTCCAACTAGTCCAAAATGCCGCAGCCAGGGTCCTCACTAAAACTAGAAAATTTGAGCATAGTAGTCCAGTGCTATCCTCACTTCATTGGCTACCTATTAAATTCCGTATTGATTATAAAATCCTTTTATTGACTTATAAAGCCCTACATGGTCTCGCTCCTGAATACCTGCAAGACCTTATTTCTCATTATGAGCCATCACGACCACTCAGATCCCAGAGTGCTGGCTTATTAATAGTCCCCAGAATTCAGAAGGTTTCAGCTGGGGGAAGAGCTTTTTCTTATAAAGCCCCCAAACTTGAATGCTCTTCCAGAAACTGTTCGGGACTCAGACACAGTCTCAATCTTTAAGACTAGGCTGAAAACTCACTTGTTCAGTTTAGCTTTTGGTAGCTAATGTTCCCCCTTAGATAAAGGCAGCAGATCCAGGGGTCCATGGACACAGGGAATTATAGTAAACTGAGACGCTGGTGCTGTCGTCCCGCTGCTCGCACGCGGTCACTCAAGTTTGTGGACGGTGGAGCAGAAGGATGCCGAACTGTTTCACAGTGCTGCCGTGTCTGTGTGTTCTTCTGGTTCTCTCCTGTTAGTTAAGCTGTCATAGTCAGATCTGCCGGAGTCGACCTCCACACTCTGGAAATGTTTACATTCCCTGTTTATGTACAAACGGACAGAATAAAACTAATTCCATTTACCTGCTTTCTTTCCGAGTATACAATCGCCCACATGTCCAGCTGGACACTGAAGGACGACTGACTGCCGAGCCCTCCTGCTACCCACTTCAGACCAGCTGCCCACGCCCCAGCTACCACCACCTACCTTGGATGAGCTGCCCACCCTACGCTGATGTTCTCATAGACTCCTAGTTATTCGTAATACCAATATTACTGCTGTTAATATTAGTAATATAATCACTTGTAGGTAGTTTGACCAGAGGAGGATGGGTCCCCCCTGGTGAGCCTGGTTCCTCCCAAGGTTTCTTCCTCAGTTCTGAGGGAGTTTTTCCTTGCCACTGTTGCCCTTGGCTTGCCCACCGGGGGGTTTCTGTACATTCTTACAGTTCTCTTGAAACTTTTTCTTTTCTGAAATTCTGTAAAGCTGCTTTGTGACATCATCCGTTGTAAAAAGCGCTATACAAATAAATTTGATTTGATTTGCTGTGGTGGGTTTTTTCTGTCGAGTCAATGTTGGAGAGGAACAAAACTCCTTGTCAAAAAGTGCTACGTTTTATAAAGGCACTTTTTTTTTAAAGCTTTCAGAAACTTTTCTAAAATGCAGCTATTTATCTGAAGAACCTGCAGTGGAACCGACTGAATATGCCAATAAAAAGGACTGGCTCCATCAATGTACTCAGCACCGACTCCCTGCAGGTTATAATGCCAAATGAAGGAGGCTGTGTTGGCTTTAGTCCCACAGATCAAATAACTTTTAATAAAACATCAAAATGAACATTCTGAAACATGTGAAAAGCACCCATTCAAATGTTCAATGATGGGGATACATCAAAAAGGTAAAAACAGAAGACAAATCAAATTACAGAATCACATCATTACATTGATTTACATCTTATTACTGTGTTAAAGCATAAAAAGGAAAAACATCCCAGCATGTCAACAAATCTGCATAAACACAAAAACACAGGCTGAAAAATGGAAGTCCAGGTTTTCATGATGTCAAATAAAATCTAATAAATAAATCATGTCACAGTCTTTCATCTTTAATCTGACTGCAAAGAACATAAAGACAAAAACAAAGAAATACAAATAAAAACCATTTAGCAAATTATATGTGAATCAGATTATATGTACTGATTCATTACGACACTAAAATCTATGCTGACGACTTTGGTTCACAGATATAAAGATTCATCGCTGTAAACAGACACAGCAGCACTGGTTCAGTTCAGTCTACAAAGATGAAGTTCATGTTGGTCTCTGATGTCCATCCCAGGTCTAAGGCCTCCAGTGATCTCAGATGTTCTCCACCAAGTCAGGGTCACCCAGTTTGAGTGACAGCGCATGAACAGATGGGGTGAAAAAGTTTGTGCTGTGTGGAACTATTTTACACTTTCCACATTAGATAAGCAGTTTGCAATGACCTCCAACACTGAGTATCTCGAGGGGGTCCAACGTCCAAAAAACTCTTCACTACAGGTTTGATACCACTTGAAAATATGACACGAGCCTCGATACAAAGAAAAAGAAGCAGAAAGGAAAGTCTCTGCGACCACGCCCACAACTTCTGTACACTCCGATTATAAAATAACAAAAAATTCACAAACAACGACCGAAGTGCAAATAATGACCTAAAAACAATGGAATTCTTTGGGCTCTTGGACGACCAAACACTCTCCACTGTGGAGGATGTAGGATTTTTGAGGTACATTTTGCATCCAGTGTACTGTAATCATTTTATCTAGTTTACTTTATGTAAATTCTTTTTATTTACTGTCAGCTTTTCTGATTAGGTTTTCAGCAGCTAGTGTCCAAGTACCGCTGTACAATATCCAACATGGAAAGAATGAATCAGACGCTGCTTATAATGACTACAAATTTACCTGTTAAACACCGGAGACTGAAACATATAGTGCTCCTGAATTCTTAAGTCCCTTAATATCTCTCTCTCTCTCTCTCTCTCTCTCTCGCTTTCTCACTCTCTCGCTCTCTCTCTCCTCCTGTAGTTTCTCTGCTGGGTGGCTGAGCTGCTCTTTCTGTCCTCACACTGCAGAAACAGAGGAGATGTTACTGGAGCTGATAAAATCAGAACTGAACACAGTTCAATACTAACCTGAACATAATTCAGTACTAAACTAAAACAATTTCAACATAGACCTGAGCACAATTCAATTTCAATGCAAAAAACAGTTCAATAAAACTGGGCAAAATGAGGGATTTAATGCTGTACAATTACCCAGTTCACACACATATATATATGTATTACATACACAGTGGCAAGAACAAGCATGTGAACCTTTCTATGGTTTTCTTCATTAATTTGTCATAAAATGTGATCTGATCGTCATCCAAGTCAAGTGTATTGACAAAGTGCCTAAAATAATACAAAAAAATTCTGATCATTCATGTCTTCATTGAGAACAACTGTAAAAACCTCATAGTGCTAGCGGGTAAAGTATGTGAACCCTCGAGTTCATGATCTCAGAAAAGCTATTTGGAGTCGGGTGTTAGCAAACCTGGAGTCTTGTTAAGAAGATGAGTTTGGAGGTGTGGACTAGTGCTACTTTGACTGATAAAAACCACTAAAACTTTGTGAGTTTGCTCACAAGAAGGATACGTGTATGCAAGCCATCCATCCATTTTCTAAGCCGCTTCTCCGTCAGGGTCGCGTGGGGGTGCTGGAGCCTATCCCAGCAGTCTTCGGGCGGAAGGCAGGATACACCCTGGACAGGTTGCCAGTCCATCACAGGGCAGACAGACAGACATTCACACCCAGGGGCAGTTTAGCACGTCCAATTGGCCTGACTGCATGTCTTTGGACTGTGGGAGGAAACCGGAGAACCTGGAGGAAACCCACGCAGACACGGGGAGAACATGCAAACTCCACACCGAGGGAACCCCGGTCACCCAGCCAGGGAATCGAACCCAGGCCCTCCTTGCTGCGAGGCGACAGTGCTACCCACCACGCCACCATGCCGCCCGAATGCGAGCCATGCCTCACCAAAAAGCTTTCAGAGGATCTATGATCAAAAATGGTTGATTTACACGAAGCTGGAAAGGGTTACAAAGTGATTTCAAAGACTTTAGAAATTCACCTGTCTACAGTGAGGCAAACAATCTACAAATGGAGACAGTCTGGGACTGTGGCTACTCTGCCAAGAAGTGAGCGCCCAATCAAAATGACCTAAAGAGCACAACGGAGACTCATCAATGAGGTAAAGAAACAACCCCGAGTGACGGCCAAAGATTTGAAGGCATCACTGATGCAGGCTAACATCTGTGTTCATGAGTCTTCAGCCCGTAAAACCTTGAACAAGCAGGGTGTCTATGGCAGGACACCACGAAGGGAGCCGCTGCTTACTAAGAAGAACATTGCTGCACGCCTGAAGTTTGTGAAAGAGCACACTGACACTCCTCAACGGTACTGGGAAAATGTTTTGTGGACAGATGAAACTAAGATGAAACTATTTGGAAAGAACATGCAGTGCTACATATGCCGTAAAAAAGGCACTGCACATCAGCGTGAAAATATCATTCCCACCGTAAAGCATGGCAGAGGGAACATCATGATTTGGGCCTGCTTTGCTGCATCAGGGCCTGGCCAGCTTAGTCTTTGAGGAGAAGATAAATTCCCATGTGTATAAAAAAATTCTACAGGATAATGTGAGTGTGTCTGTACATCAGCTGAAACTCTGTAGAAGTTGGGTGATGCAACAGGACAACGACCCAAAACACTGGAGCAAGTCCACAACAGAACGGCATATGAAAAACAAAACCCGCCTTTTGGAGTAGCCAAGGCAGAGCCCAGATCTCAACCCTATAGAAATGCTATAGATTGACATGAAGAGAGCCGTTCACATGAGGCATCCAACGAACATGAGGGAGCTAAAGCAGTTCTGCCAGGAAGAATGGGCTAAAATTCCTCCTGAACGATGTGCAGGTCTGACCCACAGCTACAGGAAGCGCCTGGTTGAGGTGATTGCTGCCGGGGGGAGGTGGGGGGGGGGGTCAAGACCTGCAAGGTCATTTTCTGACATAATTTATGCCAATTCAGAAAACCATAAAATTGCAAAAGGTTCACATACTTTTTCTTGCCACTTTGTGTTCACATTTTCAAAATCTATTTATTTGTGGAGTTTATTTGCTGAGAAAAGTGTTAATATTGGAATAAACAAAATTTCTAGAAAGAAAAATATTCATTAATGATTTTATATATATAAATATATATAAAAACCTGAAGTATGATTTTATATATCGCTGTTGTCGAAACAAAACCTCATATCTCTAAGACACCAACTTTACTGGAGAAGGAAAAAACATACTCTACATTTAATGTAAGTCAATGGGACCTGATGTTTTTCCAAGTAATGGTGGGTCATTTCGGGTCATTTATCATGAAATTTACATACAATGTACAGGACATAGGGTACTTTCAAATTATGTCCAAAACTTCAAAACAATAAAAATGGAGATATAAAGCTTTGTTCTGAGAGCAGCGAAATGTTTCTGGAGATCACATCTCACAAACTACATTTTACAAAAACTTTTTGCACGTTACAAGTCTTGGCTATATTTTATAAATAAGTATTTTCATACATTCATTTAACTGTATCAGTAAAAATCATTTATCTTTAGCTTGCACAGCTTCAGGTCCAGGATCAGTTTTTCAGTGTTTCTCCCAGCAGTTTGTCACAAATTAGTTCATCGCGTGTTATAGTTCTAGATCAGCCTCAATAAAGATAGTACAGGTTTTTCTTAATTAAATCAAATTGTGAAAATTTAAATGTAAAAATAAAAAGACTTACTATCTATTTTACCATTTAGTCTTTATGGAAACAATAAGACTTTCAGGAAATCATTACACAGTAACTTAACTCATTTCTAATTGATTTAATGCTGTAAATAACTGAAGATCAACTGTTCGTCTGTGCCCGATTTCACTGAGCCACACTAACTGTACTGAGCTGATTCACAGTCATCAGGTCAGATAGTGAAATGAGTTCAGAGACGCAGCTCAGACGATTAACCTGCTATATTTACTGTCACTGAAGTTGAACAGAGAGAGGACAGTAAATGGTCAGAGTGCACAGTGTCCAGGTTCTGTATGTAAAGAGTCCAGGGAGAGAAAATATCAGCTTACTGGGCCGATGGTCACTCGAATCACTCGCACGTCTTTTTCGCTTTTCTGTAAATACAACAGGAATGAATTCAGCTGTGTGTGTTTGTGACTGAGTGACTTTCTGACTCACCAATGTCTGAAATTAAGTTTATTAGCAGACAGTTTAATAGAATATTGTATATATTGTATATATAATAACCACATGATTGTACGTCACAGGGAGAGACGTGTTGATGTCTCTCAAACATGTTCGTGTGAGTGGCTTTCTGACATCACCAATATCAGAAATCTATAGCGCACGTTGTTGTACGTGAGAGAGACACGTGATACTTTCAGTACCAGAACATAATTTATCATAAATGACTACATGACAAACGAGGGCTCAGTGGTAAAGTACAACCATGAGCTCGGAATAACCCACGAATTCAGGAACATGGAGTCAGAAACTGGCTTCTATATACAGTAAAATACATTGATATATTTACTCACTTGGTGTTTTAACAGGTTCAGGTCCCTTGTTAAATCTCCCTGTGGTGAGAAACATTAAGTAAATAATAATTAAGCACAGTTCAATTCATAAACGATCATCTACATTAAGAGTACACAGTGTGAAAGGTGTTCAGCAGGAATATAATACTCACTTGACATCTTCCCTGTGGAACAAAACAATAAATAAAGTGAAGTTAGAGACTCCTCATGTTCAAATTCAGTCCTGGTTGATTCTCTTAGTGAACTGCAAAAAGAACATGACTGAAAAAACTCTGGGGATTTAGTCGCTGCTCTTCGCCACTTAGTTCCTCAGTGAAGTTTTTCTGCTTGGGTTCTTTTTTTTTGTTTTTTTTACAAAGCAGGATTTCTCAGTTAGCCAGATAACTGAAGCCTGAAGATGAGGACTGTCCAATAAGAATGTCTCAGCTCTTTTTCTGTTGGACAAGCTTGACTTTGGGCTTAAGTTCTCTGGCTAAACTGAGGAATCCTGCTCTGTGAGAAATCTCGCTGGTCTCCAAAGGGAAAGGGGTAAAAAGAAAACAGCCCTGCTGGTCAAAGCTGGTATAACACGCTAACTGCAGCCTCTTTTTTCGTGTTTCCCACCTGGCTAACCTCAGTAGTGGAAATAATATAAGTGAGAAATTTGTTTTTGAGGCTTTTGATTGCTGAAATTGTACAAGTGAATATTTAGGGCTGTTTCTGGTGTTTTGGTATTCAGACAAATAAAGTGGCACTTTGTCTCTGGAACACATTTACAGGGCTTCTGCAGGTTTTGGTGGAACATCAATGAAATATTCTTATTATTCAACAAACTAAACTCTTAAATGTCGAGGCCTTTACACAACACATTAATAAACAACACAAACACAAAACATCCATCCATCCATCCATCCATCATCTTCCGCTTCTCCGGGATTCGGGTCGCGGGGGCAGCATCCTGAGCAATGAAGCCCAGACCTCCCTTTCCCCAGCCACTTCCACTAGCTCCCTGGGAGGGATTCCGAGGCGCTCCCAGGCCAGCTGGGCGATATAGACACGCCAGCGTGTCCTGGGTCTTCCCCGGGGTCTCCTCCCCGGTGGACTTGCCTGTGACACCTCCCAAGGGAGGCGTCCAGGAGGCATCCTAACAAGATGCCCGAACCACCTCAACTGGCTCCTCTCGACGTGAAGAAGCAGCGGCTCTACTCCGAGTCCCTCTCGGATGACCGAACTTCTCACCCTATCTCTAAGGGAGAGTCCAGCCACCCTGCGGAGGAAACTCATTTCAGCCGCTTGTATTCGCGATCTCGTTCTTTCGGTCATTACCCAAAGCTCATGACCATAGGTGAGGGTGGGAACATAGATCGACCAGTAAATCGAGAGCCTTGCCTTATGGCTCAGCTCTTTCTTTACCACAACAGACCGGTAAAGAGCCCGCATCACTGCTGACCCAGCACCAATCCGCCTGTCAATCTCACGCTCCCTTGTACCATCACTCGTGAACAAGACCCCGAGATACTTAAACTCCTCCACTTGAGGCAAGAGCTCATCCCCAACCCAGAGAGGGCTCTCCACCCTTTCCCGCGTGAGAACCATGGCCTCGGATTTGGAGGTACTGATCCTCATCCCGGCCGCTTCACACTCGGCTGCAAACCGATCCAGTGAAAGCTGAAGTTCACGGCCTGATGTCCCCAATAGGACCACATCATCTGCGAACAGCAGCGATGTGACCCTGAGGTCACCAAACCGGACACCCTCCATCCCCTGACTGCGCCTAGAAATTCTATCCATAAAAATTATGAATAGAATCGGTGACAAAGGGCAGCCCTGACGGAGTCCAACTCTCACTGGGAAAAAGTCTGACTTACTGCCGGCCATGCGAACCAAGCTCCTGCTTTGTTTGTACAGGGCCTGAATGGCTCGTAGCAAAGAGCCATGTACCCCGTACTCCCGAAGCACCTCCCACAGAATACCCCGGGGAACACAGTCGAATGCCTTCTCCAAATCCACAAAGCACATGTGGACTGGTTGGGCAAACTCCCATGAACCCTCGAGAATCCTGGAGAGGGTAAAGATTTGGTCCAGTGTTCCACGACCAGGGCGGAACCCGCACTGCTCCTCCTGGATCCGAGGTTCGACTATAAGCCGGACTCTCTTCTCCAGTACCCTTGCATAGACCTTACCAGGGAGGCTGAGGAGTGTGATTCCCCTGTAGTTGGAACACACCCTCCGGTCCCCCTTTTTAAAAAGAGGCACCACCACCCCAGTCTGCCAATCAAGTGGCACCACCCCCGATGTCCACGCAATGTTGAAAAGGCGTGTCAGCCAAGACAGCCCCACAACATCCAGAGCCTTGAGGAACTCGGGACGGATCTCATCCACCCCTGCAGCCCTGCCGCCAAGGAGCTTTTTAACTACCTTAGCGACTTCGGCCTCAGTAATGGACAAGCCTATTCCCGTGTCCCCAGACTCTGCCTCCTCACTGGAGAACATGTCGGTGGGATTGAGAAGGTCCTCAAAGTATTCCTTCCACCGCCCAATGACGTCTTCAGTCGAAGTCAGCAGCACACCATCTCCACTATATACAGTGCTAGTGGCACACTGCTTTCCCCTTCTGAGTCGCCTGACGGTTTGCCAGAATCTTTTCGGAGCCGACTTAAAGTCACTTTCCAAGGCCTCACCGAACTCTTCCCACACCCGGGTTTTTGCCTTGGCAACGACTGAAGCCGCAGATCGCTTGGCCTGTCGATACCTGCCAGCTGCCTCTGGTGTCCTACAGGCCAACCATGTCTGGTAGGACTCCTTCTTCAGCTTGACGGCATCTCTCACCTGGGGTGTCCACCACCGGGTTCGAGGATTACCGCCCCGACAGGCACCAACTACCTTGCGACCACAGCTACAGTCAGCCGCTTCAACAATGGAGGAGCGGAACATGGCCCATTCTGAGTCAATGTCCCCCACCTCCCCCGATATCTGGTCAAAGTTCTGACGGAGGTGTGAGTTGAAGATCAATCTGACAGGTTCTTCTGCCAGACGTTCCCAGCAAACCCTCACTATACGTTTGGGTTTGCCTGGTCTGACTGGCATCTTCCCCCACCACCTGATCCAACTCACCACCAGGTGGTGATCAGTTGACAGCTCAGCTCCTCTCTTTACCCGAGTGTCCAGTACACATGGCCGCAAGTCCGCTGACACGACTACAAAGTCAATCATTGAACTGCGGCCTAGGGTGTCCTGGTGCCATGTGCACTTATGGACATCCTTGTGTTCAAACATGGTGTTCGTTATGGACAAACTGTGGTTTGCACAGAAGTCCAAAAACTGAACACCACTCGGGTTCAGATCAGAGAGGCCATTCCTCCCAATCACACCCCTCCAGGTCTTACTGTCATTGCCCACGTGAGCGTTGAAGTCCCCCAGTAGGACAATCGAGTCTCCAGGAGGAGCACTTTCAAGCACCCCTTCCAAGGACTCTATGAAGGCTGGGTATTCTGAACTGCTGTTCGGTGCATAAGCACAGACAACAGTCAGGACCCGTTCCCCAACCCGAAGGCGTAGGGAAGCTACCCTCTCGTCCACCGGGGAAAACCCCAACATACAGGCGCCGAGTCGAGGGGCTATGAGAAAGCCCACACCTGCCCGCCGCCTCTCACCGTGGGCAACTCCAGAAAAGAAAAAAGTCCAGCCCCTCTCAAGGAGATTGGACCCAGAGCCCAAGCTGTGTGTTGAGGTGAGCCCGACTATATCTAGCCGGTATCTCTCGACCTCGCGCACCAACTCAGGCTCCTTCCCCGCCAGTGAGGTAACGTTCCAAGTTCCAAAAGCCAGTTTCAGCAACCGAGGATCAGAACGCCAAGGCCCACGCCTTCGGACACTGCCCGATCCACAATGCACCGCACCCCTACTACTGCCCCTCCCATCGGTGGTGGGTCGATGGGAGGCACAAAACATCCATATGCAGAATATACTGAAACGACACACACCAGGCGCAACATATTTGGACATTTCTGCTGTCGTTCATATTGTTCAGTTTATCTTTCACACACAGCTCAGCTCTGGAACTCTGACTGAGCTGCTTGTGGAGATTCTGACACAATCGGCGATGGAGACAAACTAATCATTTCATTTAAAAATGTGGTTACTGGGACACAGAGATCCTACAAATCATGTTCAGTGTGTAAAGACCTTAATTCTGAAAATCACAGCAAATCATTGCTTGTGAAAGAGGCTTTAATGTAAATGTGACTGAAGGTTTTCTGGATAAAGAAGAAAGTTATAAACATCTTTCTTAAAAGAGAAAGTGAGGAGAGTGAAAGGAGTTCAGAGTAGAGAAATATAATACTCACAATAACCACCTGGAATTGTGGAATAAAACAATAGATAAAGTGCAGTTAGTGAATGTCTTCATGTTCAAGTTCAACATCTTATAGACTTAAAATAAGCAATTTATAAACATCTTTCTGAAAAGAGAGAATGTAGAGAGTGAAAGGAGTTCAGAGTGGAGAAATTTAATACTCAGAAGAGTTGGAACTGTAGAATAAAACAACAGATTAAGCGCAGTTGGTGAATGTCTTCATGTTCAAGTTCAACATCTTATAGACCTTTAAAATAAGTAATTTATTAACATCTTTCTGAAAAGAGAGAATGTAGAGAGTGAAAGGAGTTCAGAGTGCAGAAATATAATACTCACTCAAACAAACTGGAGCTGTAAATAAAACAATAGAAAAAGTGCAGTTACTGAGTGTCTTCATGTTCAAGTTCAACATCTTACAGACTTTTAAAATAAGCAATTTATTAACATCTTTCTGAAAAGAGAAAATGAAGAGAGTGAACGGAGTTCAGAGTGGAGAAATATAATACTCACTGAAATGAGGTGGAGCTGTGGAATAAAACAATAGATAAAGTGCAGTTGTCCAATGGCTTCTTTACAGTTTGTTTCTTGACTGACTGCAGCACATTTGCTTCCACAATTAAATGATATTTACTGGAATCCATTTTTACATCTACCTGTGCAGTGTTTTCTGTGCACTGGCTGCCACACAACCCCAAAGACTAATAGAGCCACCACCATGATTAACAGCTGGAAAGGTGTTCTATTCATCAAATGCTTTTTTCCTCCAAAATATACTTTAATGTTTGGGAAGAAAGAGCTCCACGTTTACTTTATCTACATTCAGCACCTGTTTCCATAATGGCTCTGGTTAATTTTTATCTATTTTTCGTTTTACACACTTCAGAGGTTGAATTCTGCGACGAGGTCACAGGCAAAGTTTCCATCTGATGACTAAGTAGATCATGGAAGCGAAGAAGCAGTGAAGACCAGAGGAGCCCCCAGTTGTCAAGTGTTAGCACAAAGCTTGAAGAATCAGAAAATGTATTCCATCCATCCATCCATCCTCAACCTCTTATCCAGGTTGCGGAGGCAGCAGCCTAAGAGGCCCAGGCCTCCCTCTCCCCCACCACCTCTTCCATTTCTTCCGGAGGGATACCGATGCGTTCCCAAGATAGTCGAAAGATATAATCCCTCCAATGTGTCCTGGGTCTTCCCTGGGGTCTCCTCCCCGTCGGACATGTCTGGAACACCTCCCTAGGGAGGGGTCCAGCGGCCATCCTTACCAGATGCCTGAACCAACTCAACTCAACTGGCATCTTTTAACATGGAGGAGCAGCAGCTCTACTCTGAGCCTCTCCCAAATCACAATCTTCTCACCCTATCTCTAAGGGAGAGCCCGGCGACCCTGCGGAGACAGCTCATTTCAGCCACTTGTATCCGTGATCTCGTTCTTTCAGTCACTACCCAAAGCTTGTGACCATAGGTGAGAGTTGGAATGTAGATTGACCGGTAAATTGACAACTTCGCCATCTGGCTCAAATCTCTCTTCAACATGATGGACCGGTATAGGGTCTGCATTACTGCAGATGCCACACCAATCCGCCTGTGAACCTCTCGCTCCATCCTTCCTTCACTCATGAACAAAATCCCAAGATATTTAAACTCCTCCACTTGGGGCAAGAATTCACTCCCAAACTGGACAGAGTATTCCACCCTTTTCCGACTGAGGACCATGGTCTCAGATTTAGAGGTGCTGATTTTCATCCCAGCCGCTTCACACTAGGCTGCAAACTGGTCCAGAGAGAGCTGGAGGTCCCGGCCTGATGACGCCAACAGGACCACATCATCCGCAAAAAGCAGACATAAAATCCTGAGGCAACCATTCTGGACAACCTCCGCTGCTTGGCTGTTCCGAGAAATTCTGTCCATAAAAGTTATGAACAGAATCGGTGACAACAGACAGCCCTGGCAGAGTCCAACCCTGACTGGAAACCAATCCGACTTACTGCTGGCTATACGAATCAAGCTCCTGCTCCATTTGTACAGGGACTGAATGGCCAGTAACAACGAGCCCCTCACCCCGTACTCCCGGCGCACTCCCCACAGGATCCCCCAATCTCCTTGAGAGGGGCTGGACTTTATTCTTTTCTGGAGTTGCCCATGGTGAGAGGCGGCGGGCAGGTGTGGGCTTTCTCATAGCCCCTCGACTCGGTGCATGTATGTTGGGGTTTTCTCTGGTGGACGAGAGGGTAGCTTCCCTATGCCTTCGGGTTGGGGAACGGGTCCTGACTGCTGTCTGTGCTTATGTCAGACCAGGCAAGCCCAAACGTATAGTGAGGGTTTGCTGGGAACGTCTGGCAGAAGAACCTGTCGGATTCATCTTCAACTCCCACCTCCGTCAGAACTTTGACCAGATATCGGGGGAGGTGGGGGACATTGACTCAGAATGGGCCATGTTCCATTCCTCCATTGTTGAAGTGGCTGACTGTAGCTGTGGCCGTAAGGTAGTTGGTGCCTGTCGGGGCGGTAATCCTCGAACCCGGTGGACACCCCAGGTGAGAGATGCCATTAAGCTGAAGAAGGAGTCCTACCGGGCATGGTTGGCCTGTGGGACACCAGAGGCCGCTGGCAGGTATCGACAGGCCAAGCGATCTGCAGCTTCAGTCATCGCCAAGGCAAAAACCCGTGTGTGGGAGGAGTTTGGGGAGGCCTTGGAAAGTGACTAAGTCGGCTCCAAAAAGATTCTGGCAAACCGTTAGGCGACTCAGAAGGGGAAAGCAGTGTGCCACTAGCACTGTATATAGTGGAGATGGTGTGCTGCTGACTTCGACTGAAGACATCATTGGGCGGTGGAAGGAATACTTTGAGGACCTTCTCAATCCCACCGACACATTCTCCAGTGAGGAGGCAGAGTCTGGGGACATGGGAATAGGCTTGTCCATTACTGAGGCCGAAGTCGCTAAGGTAGTTAAGAAGCTCCTTGGTGGCAAGGCTCCAGGCGTGGATGAGATACGCCCTGAGTTCCTCAAGGCTCTGGATGTTGTGGGGCTGTCTTGGCTGACATGCCTTTTCAACATTGCGTGGACATGGGGGGCGGTGCCACTGGATTGGCAGACTGGGGTGGTGGTGCCTCTTTTAAAAAAAGGGGACCGGAGGATGTGTTCCAACTACAGGGGAATCACACTCCTCAGCCTCCCTGGTAAGGTCTATGCAGGGGTACAGGAGAAGAGAGTCCGGCTTATAGTCGAACCTCGGATCCAGGAGGAGCAGTGCGGGTTCCACCCTGGTCGTGGAACACTGGACCAACTCTTCACCCTCTCCAGGATTCTGGAGGGTTCATGGGAGTTTGCCCAACCAGTCCATATGTGCATTGTGGATCTGGAGAAGGCATTCGACTGTGTTCCCCGGGGTATTCTGTGGGAGGTGCTTCGGGAGTACGGGGTACATGGCTCTTTGTTACGAGCCATTCAGGCCCTGTACAAAGCTGGAGTTTGGTTCGCATAGCCGGCAGTAAGTCAGACTCATTCCCAGTGAGAGTTGGACTCCGTCAGGGCTGCCCTGTCACCGATTCTATTCATAATTTTTATGGATAGAATTTCTAGGTGCAGTCAGGGGATGGAGGGTGTCCGGTTTGCTGACCTCAGGGTCACATCGCTGCTGTTTGCAGATGATATGGTCCTATTGGGGACATCAGGCCGCGAACTTCAGCTTTCGCTGGATCGGTTTGCAGCCGAGTGTGAAGCGGCCGGGATGAGAATCAGTACCTCTAAATCTGAGACCATTGTTCTCAGGCAGAAAAGGGTGGAGAGCCCTCTCTGGGTCAGGGATAGGCTCATGCCTCAAGTGGTGGAGTTCAAGTATCTCGGGGTCTTGTTCACGAGTGATGGTACAAAGGAGCGGGAGATTGACAGGCGGATTGGTGCTGGGTCAGCAGTGATGCGGGCTCTTTACCGGTCTGTTGTGGTAAAGAAAGAGCTGAGCCATAAGGCAAGGCTCTCAATTTACCGGTCGACCCACGTTCCCACCCTCACCTATGGTCATGAGCTTTGGGTACAAACGGCCGAAATCAGCTCCGTTGGGTGTCTGGACTCTCCCTTAGAGATAGGGTGAGAAGTTTGGTTATCCGGGAGGGACTCGGAGTAGAGCCGCTGCTTCTTCACATCAAGAGGAGCCAGCTGAGGGCATCTGGTTAGGATGCCTCCTGGACGCCTCCCTCGGGAGGTGTCACAGGCAAGTCCACCTGGGAGGATACCCCGGGGTAGACCCAGGAAACGCTGGCGTGACTATATTGCCCAGCTGGCCTGGGAGCGCCTTGGAATCCCCCCTGGAGAGCTAGTGGACGTGGCTGGGGAAAGGGAGGTTTGGGCCTCATTGCTTAGGATGCTGCCCCCACGACCCGAACCCCGGAGAAGCGGAAAATAATGGATGGATGGATGGATGGATGGATGGATGGATGGATGGATGGATGGATGTGCACACGTGTTAAGTGTGTCATTCTGCGATGGGCTGAGTGCTGGTCAGTGTCTGCCCTGATCAGAGACTCTATAGCTAGACGTGACCTGCCTGCTTCTCGGTCACTTGGTTAGCGCTGAGCGGCATCAATATTTACCCTCTATTTGCAGGTGAACTATGTTTTCCATCTTGTGTTTTCCATAAGTGACCTCACACCTGTATTCTCCTCCATCTGACTGATAAACTTTCAGCTTCAGAGATACGTTTCCATTCTCCAGCTCATCAGTTAACATGTTCACTCTGCCCTCATAGCCCCTCCCCTCTGTCACCTGACCATTCTGGTACAGGTAAAGGCAGTCTGTCCCTTTAAACCACCTGATCTCCATGGCAACAGCACTGGTTTTAGGTGAGAGGAAACCAGGCAGAAGGACATCATTACCAGCACAAGCATGGACAGTAAAAGGCTGAGGAATGAGAGAGTGATTGTTCTCTGGGAGGGAGAATAATTTAAACTCTGAAAAGAGAAAGACAGAAATGTGTGTGTCAGTCATCTCTCTACTGAAGACACACTTAATCAGATGTTGCTGTAAACTGTCATTACGGTCATTTACACAATATGCTCACATGAACTATAACAGAACATAATGTAACTGAAAAAGCTCCACTGTCCTGGTCAGGGTACAAAGAAGTACAATGACTTCATTTTTACTAATGATCTAAAACAGCGGCTACCTGAGATACAGAACTGTAAACTATGGATTTATTTTTAGGTGGTAGTTATTTACTGTATCTGTAATATGAAGCAGTAGCACAGTGCAATACAGTAAGATCCATAAGTATTTGGACATCAACAAAGTTACTGTTATTTCAGTTCTCTACCACAGACTATTGGAGTTAAATTGAATTATGAATATGAGCTCAAAGTGCAGACATTCAGCTTTAATTTGAGGGAATTAACATCCAAATTTGCTGAACACTAAGTGCATAAAACTCATTAGGTATAATCTTATCCACTGACTTCTAGACTGGATCTCCTAAAAACTTTCATAACTTTAAATCTCTGTGCTCCAAGCTGTTTTCACGCACTCATGCTCCTAGTTATAGTTGCTGTCGCAGCTGCATGAGCTTGTTGTTTCTGCTGGTGCAGTTGTGTGTGTGTCTGAGTTAGGCTTGTCAATGTTGATCAAGCTGTCCAGTTCAGGTTAGCTTAGGTTTTCGTTCCTCGCACTGTTAATCCTGTTAGTCTTGCTGTTTTGTGGCTGTCTATGCTCTCTTGCTCTCTCTCTCTCTCTCGCTGCTGTGCTTTGTTGGGGTTCTGGACAGGGTAGATGGGCGCGTTCATACATTTTACATCACGTAGCAGCCCAACGTATAGACACCTTAGGTAAGGGGCAGGCGCTGACCCATGTATTTATGTTATGCAATAGGGAAGACTACTGTAGATAGTTTTTTTTGTTTTTGCCACAGGTGAGGATTAGAATTAAAGTGCTAGGGTAGTTTTTTGTTTGTTTTGATTATTTCTTTGATTTAGCGCCACCTGGGTCCAGAATTCTGTTCTTTTGACAGCAAGCATATTTGCCTTTTTCTTTTTTGTAAATATTGTACATATTGATGTTATGGGGGTCTTACTCAAGTTATAGTCTGAGTGTACTTTAACCCCGGAGTATAATAACAAGACAAAAGAAGGTAACCCATTCTTGTCTTGTTCTTCCTGATTTGTGCTGCAAACATCACATCGAAACCATATGTTACTGCCCCCCTTTATCCCCTAGGCTTTCCTGTAGGGTCGTAACACTCTGCGTTTTAAAAATCTCAGATGCTGCCGACTCAAACTCCAACACCTCTCTGAACACCTTCCTGAGTTAATGTTGATGATGAAATATTACAGTGGTAGGGAAGTAATGAGGAGGCGGAGCTGAACGTGTGTCTGTTTATCAGGAGGAAAAATATTATTGCGCTTGGCGAAACTCATTTTGGAGCAACAGCAGGGGGCATTCTAACAATATTAACAATCTCCAGTTCATTGCATTTTTGTCTAGTTTTGACCTTATTTACATCGGTAACTGGAGCAACAGTAACTGTAACAGACATAACAGTTGAGTGTTGACTTTGATCAAGTAGTTTGGTATTTACTAACTTGAGGTACGATGCTGTAAGATACGATTCCTAAACTAAGTTTTGCTTCTGTAATATGAATTTGTAAAAATCATATCTTGACCTGTCAGATCTCAACATTAGACAAAAAGATAGGAAATTTCTGTAATACGACCCCAGAGTTCAATCCAAAATAGGATTGACAGTTTTATCTATATTAGTTATGTAAGCTATGCGTCAAAATGTTTGTAATTCCTACAATTCCTAAAACTGTGTTTAAATATGTGCATTTCTACTTGTTTTCTAAGCTGGAATTACAGTGCCGAGGCTGATACTCTCCCACACATGTATCTGACCGATCGTGTTCATTACAGATGTGTATGATGCCTCCAACTTAACCCCCTTCATGTGTTATGGAGCCTAAAACAGATATAATTAAAGGTAAAGAGTTTAAGTCGGATTGCTCACTGATGCATTACCATTTATTGTGATGTGTATCATGTCTGTGACCGAGTTCCTTCCTGAGCTATAAAGCCTAAAAACAGCCACAAAAGCTGCAGAGCGAGGGCTTTAGGTTCTAAGGTTTAACTCTGAGAAGGACCATATATTTAGAATAATTGAAGCTCTACCTTTTATCCGCACTCCATCGTTTTTCACCCTGTGTCCTCCATGAGTGACCTCACACCTGTACTCTCCGTAATCTGACCTCTGAACATCTCGCAGACTCAGAGACATGTTTCCTCTCTGCAGCTCTTCTGTGAACATGCTCACTCTGCCCTCGTAGCCTCTCCCCTCTGTCACCTGACCATTCAGGTACAGGTAAATGCAGTCTGTCCCTTTAAACCACCTGATCTCCATGGCAACAGCACTGGTTTCAGGAGAGAGGTAACAGGGCAGAGTGACATCATGACCACAAAAAACATGAGGTCCAAAATCTGGAGAGCTCTGCTGCTTCGAAGTGGGTTTCAGAGGCTCAACATGAGACGGCTTTCCAACATCTTCTGATCTGGAGACCAGTTTAAACTCTGGGAGGAAGAAAAAAGATCAGATTAGGATTAGATTAGTACGTCCGTTAAGACAACAAGAAACTAGGCTATGAATCAGCCCAGTGTTTATACAGGAGCAGCAGAACAGCACTTTATTTTTACCACAATCATGGACTTTTACTCTCACAGAGCAACTGGATATTTTACGTGATTTAAATAATTTGACATTTTTACACAATTTATGAGAATTAAACAGGTAAAATTACAAGCAGTTTGAACTTTTATGATCTTATGATTTTATGATACTTATGATTTTATGATACAGCTGTCAGGCAGAAACAGAGAACCATCTTTATATCAAGCATTTCAGTCCTCCATGATGCCTAAGTCAGCTTTTTCGCCAGATGCTTTGTTCGAATTTTTCCATTCCATTTTAAATTTAAGGTGGAATGGGAAAAGTCAAACAAGAAGCTGGCGAAAGTCTGGAGAAAATGTCCTCAGCACTAAAATAATAATTAGGATATTCTGAGAGCCTAAATCTGTTTACCAGGGGGTGAGCAGTGATATTAAGCTGAATCTGTGCTGGATTCGCTTGAGTGAAAGAACGTTTGTAGATCTTTTCAAATCATTTCAAATCAAGCTAAATGGAAAGATCTATCATGTTTCAGTGAGCATCAGATAAAGACTGCTGAAGACAAACTCTGAAGCTCCTGCTAAAGCCTGAGTAGACTGATGAATCAACGTGATGACCAGTTAGCAATCTCAGCATTACTGAGCTCTGCTGAGAAATGATTCAACTAATAATCATGTTTGTCGTGATAATATATGTGTTGTACTGGACTCCTGCTTGGGGGATAAAGGGGGCAGCAATGGACTGAATCAGGCAGTGAGAGAGAAAACTTCATTTAAATGACAATCAAATTTTTCATGAAACATAACTGAAGAATTATATGAAGAAAACTGCCAGCAAGTAACTGCGAGGAACAGGGACAATTAAGTAAAAAACTTTTTCTCATGTTGCTCATGATGTATTCTAAATGTGTTCTGAACAAGTTACTTTTTAATGTCTTGTAATGGAATCCATTATTTAATACGTTTAGAACCATGTATTCAGAATTCATCCATCACTACTATACGATTCGTCATCTTTTACATGAGGCATTTCAGCAAGCCTTAATGAAACAATGCAAAGAGAAGCAGGTGTACATTTAACAGTGCACTAATATTATCAGTGCATTAATATTATTACATGAATTACCTTTAAACACAGTCATTATATTTACACACAGCCTGATAGTGTGTTAATAATTATAATGATTTAGTAATAACTCAATCAGAATAGAGCATACCCACTGAATTAAATTTCTATCTGATTGAACAAGGCGGGTAATCCTTAAATAACCTGCTAGATAGAAGAATAATAGCCATATAAGCATCTGTTGGTCAGGACTTCATGGGCTTTTTTGCCTAAAACACTCTTGGTGAAGAGGTATGTGCAGGATGATATATGACAAAAAGTCTGCAAAGAAAACTTACTTTTTTCATATATGTCAATATTGTACCAATATAAACATTACATATACAACTCAAAATACATGTGCAGGTTCACTGGACATTTTACATGGAAAATAAAACATCTATATTTGTGTGACCCCTGGTTCCTATCACCACCACTGTAAAGATCTCTGAGCTGGTAAGTTTCTCCACTATTAATCATTTCACATCAAACCACTCTTGCATGAGTTTGTTTACATCTCAGTGATTGAATTATGCAACAGTTTTGAAACCCTCTCCTTTAATTCCCATTTAATATTTACAGTTGCCTCCTGCTGTGCAGTGGGAGACATGCAATGCAGTACATACAGTATAACAGTTCAACACAGCATTATAAATGTACTAGACTGTCCTTTACAGGAGGATCTAAACTCACCTGATACGTGCAGATGAATAACGGACATCTCCTCTTTCTTCTCTCCCAGCATTTCACACCTGTATTGTCCAGAATCAGTGACTTTAACATCTCTCAGTGTCAGTTTCCCACTGCCTTCACAGCCACTTCCCACAGTGACCTGGAACACTTCAATACAGTCTGTCCCCTTAAACCACCTGACCTCTCTGGCCGCTGTACTGGTTTCAGGTGAGAGGCGACAGGGCAGGTGGACAGTGTCCCCAGCAGTAGCACGGACTGTATGAAACTGCCGACGAAAGGCTTTCAGTCGAGAGGAGACTGAGGGTGTGGATTCTGGAAAGACAGTGCCTGTTAAGACACGACAGGAGAGGTTTAATTTACAAACTTCATACCAAAAGAGTTGGGACAGTAAATACGATCCAAATAAAAACAGAAAACGTGATTTATAAATCTACTTTAGTCTGTATTTCAATAAAAACAAAGGCCTTTAATGTGTCAACGTGTCATTGTTTTGTTAAAATACGTTCATTCTTAAATTGATGCCTGAAGCACATTCCAGAAAAGTGAGGACAGGAGCAGTTTAAGACTAGAACCACTGGGAAACTGTCATTAACTACTGAGATCTGACTAAGCTTTAGGATCTGATTATTCTCTATGAAAAAGGGCCACACCGATGAACTGCTTGTCTGAGCCCTAAACTGTTTAATAAATGAGCAATAAAGGCACAAACAGACAGAAGAGAGTGAAAGGTGAGCGTTCATCTGTCGTGTCGCCTGCGTATAAAGCAGTGGGTTTCCATGCCAGTCCTGCACACCTGTACGTTTCTGTTTTCACTGCTGTTTCACGTCATCAGGGCTGGGTTTCTGGAAAAAAACTCTTAGTAGAAAAATGATAGAGCGAGCCTCACACTGAACTCTCTCTCTCTACCGTTAAAATGATCTTAACTCTAAGAAGCTTTCGGGAAACTGGACCTGGGTAGATCTCAAGCCTGAGCTTGTCAGATTTGCCAGAACAGGAAAAAAAACACAAAGGCAGAGTCTCAAGATTTCGTCTTACTTACCAAGTTTTTCGGTGTCGACTGTTTTCTGAAAGAAAGAGGAAAAAACATGTTTTCAGTGTTTTACTGCTCTTTTTTACTTTACCAGTTGAAACAAAAGGCAACATTTCACAAAATAAATGTTCCATAATAATTCACTTATGAGAAGAACAAGAGAGACAGAGAGAGAGAGAGACAGAGAGAGAGAAGAAAGAGAGAGAGACCGAAAGACAGAGAGAGAGGGAGAGAGACAGAGAGTGAGAGAGGAAGAAGAAAGAGAGAAAGAGAGACAGAGAGAGAAACAGAAAGAGAGACAGAGAAAGAGAGAGAGAGAGAAACAGAAAGAGAGACAGAGAAAGAGAGAGAGAGAGAGAGAGAGAGAGAGAGAGAGAGAGAGAGGGGAAGAGAAAGAAAGAGAGATGTTGATTTATACACTCACGTTTCCTGCCATGTTGTGCTGGATCTTCAACAAAGAGGGAAAAAAGCTCTTTTGTCCACTTTAAACTCTCAGAACCACAAACAGAACGTAAGGTGACCAGCTGCCAGCAGAACCGAGTACAGTCCACGACAGTGAGCCGCACAGAGTGATCTCTGTTGCAAAGTCCACAAACATTCAGAGGAGAACAGCCTTTAGAGGAAATGACTGAAAAAGAAACTGGGAAGTTAGAAATGTTTCAGTGGGAAAAGAACTGAGCTGTAGCTCTGAGTCATCACACAACTCCTCAGCAAAGTGAAGCATGTCAATAGTATTTTTGTTACATCATCAGTAAATAACGGAAAAAGACGGGAAAGCTCGTAACTCTTAACTCGGTGTCTGTCTGCTCACACCCTTTAATATAAACTGCCAATCAGCTCAGTGGTAACAGTGGTACAGCTGTGAGTGGGAACACCCCCCACTGCTGTGGAAGGACACACGGGCTTCTGTTTGGGGTTTACAGGTCTCTCCTCATTCAAAGGGAGTCTGATCCTGAGTGAGTGGACATAACTGCCCGAGGACGATGTCAAGATGGCCACTGAGTGGACAGACAATCCTGTGATGCTGACGCTGAGGAGAATTTATCATCTAATCAGAATAAATTAGTAATAACTCAATCAGAATAGAATTACATTTCTATCTGGTTGAACAAGGTGGGAAATCCTTAAATAACCCACTAAATAAAGCAATAATAGCCAGATAAACATCTGTTGGTCAGGACTTCAAGAGCTGAGAGAAATGTTAATCCATTAGATTAACCATCAACATAAATATGAAGCATCAGAGGAATCAATGCATCATGTTTTGATTTACTTTTGATTCCTTAGGATTATGGTTTATCGAGCTGCTGTAAAAATCAAAAGGTGATGGACTGTGTTATGTTCAACCAGAGCTGGTGTAATAACCTTAAAGATTTTAGCCAGTTTTGTTCTCCAATCACTGAGTACTTCAACATCAACTGCAGACCTTTTTTATCTCCCTAGAGAGACTGCTTCCATTATTTCAATTTATATTGCACTGAAAGCCATCAGTGAACTGGCAAATCATGTATCTTCATTAGAAAGCATTGAGGGACTTCAACCATACAAGCCTTTTCTGGGACTCGTTTCCAGCAGCAGGTCACATGTCCTACCAGAAATCTAAATATTGGACTATTGCTACTGTACTGTTGAAAGTACATACCATGGATTCTTAAGAGCCCGTTTGGGCAAATCTGATCATGCCATGGAGTTACTCTTTCCAGCATACAGACAAAGACTCAAAATCATCAAACCCAAGAAAGCAGTTAACTCTTGATCGAATGATGCTTTAGAAACTTTTAACGCCAGTTTGGACTGCACAGATTGGGATGTTTCTAAGGTTTCATGTGAGTCTTTTGATGAATACGTTGAGACGGTAATTGCCCATATCAGGGGCTGGCAACCTTTTTCGTACAGAGTGCCGATTTACGAAAAAAAAAATTCAAAGGTGAAGTGCTCAAGTGTGCCATGCAACATATTTAAGTCATAACACAAACTGTTACCAAGTTTGTTACAAGCTAATCAATCAGTTTATTAAACTTACATTTCAGTGTGATCCCTGTCCCTGACATTCTTTGCAAAGATGATCCATCTGTGGTGCATAAGCGGTGACTTTGAGCTGAACACAGGCCTCAGAGTGGTCTGCAGTAAAGCTGCTTTGTGAAGGATTGAGGTTAGAACTTGTGTGAGAAGATCTGCCCACACAGATACGTTGACCCAAAGATTGACAGCATTGCCAATTGCAATCTTCTTCAAACAGTCAAATTTCTCTGGAAATGATGTCCAACACTTAAAAAGGGGCTGTGCATTTTTTTTGGATGTTTCAAGTGATGTGCGCAGCTCACAAATCTTCACTGTCAACAGAGATGAGCTCTGGAAGTCAATCATTTGCATTTCAAAATCATCAGTGCACATCCACTTAAAAACCGTATCTCTGACAATCTTGGAATCTCCTGGAAAATTCTGACTCAAGCTCTCTCATGTACATGGAAATGTTAGCTGTGTTGACCAAATGACGAGTGGAAATCTCTCTCAAGTGTCTGAAATAGAGAAATGCTTTTCTATATCTTACACATAAACTTGAAGTTTGGTCGTGAATGCCTTCCACGTCTCAGTCAGACTCATGACCATTTGTTCAGCTCCCTGAACAGCCATTGAGTTCATTGAAGTGCAATGTAATGTCTGTCAAAAACATACGTTTCTCAAGCCACCTGACATCCTCAAGCTCTGGGTAATGCTTGTCCTTCTCAACAAGAAGGCCCTGAATGCATCAATGCACTTCACGAAACTCAGTTGTGAAAAGTGAAATTTAGAACAGGGTACCCATTTTTATCTTCAATTATTTTGGCGAATCCTTTTTGCTTTCCCACCATTGCAGGGGCACCATCAGTACTAAGCAACACCTTGATTAGTCTACTTAATTGGCATAAAAGACTCCACCCCAACTTAAATGGTCATATGCTGTAAGAAATTATCTACCCAATAAGGCGCAGCCTTGAGTTTGAAATACGACCCATCCATCCTCAACAGCTTATCCGGGTCCGGGTCGCGGGGGAAGCAGCCTAAACAAAGAGGCCAAGACCTCCCTCTCCTCCGCCACCTCCTCCAGCTCTTCCGGAGGGATGCCGAGTCGTTCCCAAGACAGTCGAGAGATATAATCCCTCCAACGTGTCCTGGTTTCCTCCCCATCTGACATGTCTGGAACACCTCCCTAGGCAGGCATCCAGAGGCCATCCTTACCAGATGCCCGAACCACCTCAACTGGCTTCTCTCAACGTGGAGGAGCAGCGGCTCTACTCCGAGCCTCTCCCGAATCGCTGATCTTCTCACCCTATCTCTAAGGGAGAGCCAGGCGACCCTGCGGAGAAAGCTCATTTCGGCCGCTTGTATCCATGATCTTGTTCTCTCAGTCACTACCCAAAGCTCGTGACCATAGTCTGAAATACTTATTTTTTTTAATCTGGGCAACCATAGGTTGCTGAACACTGGCCTATATTAATCTTTGTGAAGAACTGCGTTTTCCATTTTAAGGAGTGACAGTTACAGTAGGGTCTCCAGGGGCTACATAATCTGTCATTAAGCTGCATAAAACCATAAATGAAAATACTGCTTCTTCTCAAAATCAGTGAGCCCCAGCAGCGCTACTTTCTTCCGCCAGCGAAATTTATTCAGAGCTCTCATATCATCAGAGGTATGACTGGCATCCGGTTAATATTTTGCAGAATGCTGCAGGGTGTGAAAAAGTCCTCCTTTAGAGTATGTTTTGCTGAGCACCAACTGAGAACTCAAGTACGATGCTGATCATTCTGCCTGGATTCACACGCTCCTCCTTATGGTAACTTCTTTCGGCTGCTCCCTTTAGGGGTCGCCACAGCGGATCATCTGCCTCCTTATGGTAACATTTACACTAAATGGCGCTTCACAGATGCACGTCATTTTGGATCAGCTCACATTAATTCAGATTCCTTTATTGATCCCAGGGGGAAATTGCAGTGGAATGTGCATGGAAATGGAGATTGTTTTCAGACTGCTGAGGGGAGTGTGAATATAAACAGCTCAGTTGTAGATCTGTGTTCTTACTGAGTTTAATGTGTGACTGCAGGTGCTATCAGACTACATTTCTCTCACTGCAGATTCTGCAGATTTGTAACGACATTCCTTCCGTTTCCCTCTACCTGATCAGTTCTGCTGGCGGCTGGTAAATCCACTGTCTCGTGACTGGAGAGCTGAAGGCAGAAAGTCTCAGCGCTGAACAGACACAGACTGCAGACCGGCGCTCACGTAGTAGCTGTTTCTAAAGTTCATGAACCTGCATCACACAAACACACACACACCATAAACTGGGCTTCACACACAGCAGCAGAGTCCTCACTTTAACACTCACCCTGTGTTCATCAGCTGCAGCTCTCAAGTGAAGGAGAGAGTGAGCGTGTGAGTTTCCCTTCAGTTCAGGCCTCTCCACCTGCGTATGCTTGACATTGATCTGAATTCTTGGCCCACAATAAAGTAATTAAAGGTCCATGAAAGAGAAGCACAGTCTTATTAATAATGACATGTGAAGAACAAACTTCATATAGCACTTTTCACAAAACCAGTTTATCCATCCATCCATCCTCCACCGCTTATCCGAGTCTGGATCGTGGGGGCAGCAGCCTAAACAAAAAGGCCCAGGCCTCCCTCTCCTCTGCCACCTCCTCCGCCACCTCCTCCAGCTCTTCCGGAGGGATGCCGAGTCGTTCCCAAGACAGTCGAGAGATATAATCCCTCCAACGTGTCCTGGGTCTTCCCTGGGGTCTCCTCCCTGTCGGACATGTCTGGAACACCTCCCTAGGGAGGCGTCCAGAGGCCATCCTTACCAGATGCCCGAACCACCTCATATACCATACTGGACACCTTCTGCTGCTGGGCTGTTCGGAGAAATTCTGTCCATAAAAGTTGTGAACAGAATCGGTGACAACGGACAGCCCAGCCCTGACTGGAAACCAGTCCGACTTACTGACGGCTATACGAACCAAGCTCCTGCTCCGTTTATACAGGGACTGAATGGCTCATAACAACAAGCCCCTCAACCCGTACTCCCGGAGCACTCCCCACAGGATCCCCCGAGGGACGCGGTCGAATGCCTTCTCCAAATCCACAAAACACATGTAGACTGGTCGGGCGAACTCCTACGCACCCTTCAGGACCTTGGTGAGGGTAAAGAACCAGTTTAAAGCTTGTTAAATACGGTTCACTGTAGACACAAATTTCTTTACAGTGGTGGTGGCAGGAACCAGTGCATACAACCAAGTCACCATGACCACAACATAGACATAGACATTTAATTTACTATCCAGAACCACCAGTGAACCTAACATGTGTCCTCCAAGTTTCATATGGAATGTTGATCTGAAAAATATGTTTCATCGGAGGACTATTTTTCCTCGTGATGCTCAGCATGTACCTCTCTTAATATTTTCAAAAAAGAAAAAAAAAGATTTGGAACAAAATCTTCTCTGAAAATGATCACAGATCAATGTCTCAGACATCAGGCAGCGTATACATCGACAGGAACGTCGGCCCCTTTCAGTGAGTCAGACCAACAGACTCGGCTCACAAACAAGAGTCGGCGCTCTCCGCTCCCAGATGGATCTTCATTCAGAAGCACTGTTCATGTTTTATTGTTCCCAAAAATAAGCCAGTGCAGGAACATTATCATTTAAATGTCTATAAAACCATAGACATAGTCTAAATAAATAATTTAAAAATGTTCGTTAGATCTGCTGTTATAGTAGTTTCACTCGATGACTTTACAGAGATAGAAATCACAAGATTCCCTAACAAATCACCAAGAAACAGGCAGGTAAACATCAGAAATCAGAATAACTAACAAAGTACACTAAGAATTACAATTAAAACTGTAAAGAACAAAACCAGAGACAAACTAACACACCTAGCAGCAGGTTTGGGTATAATGAGGCGGCAGAGCTGGAGCACATCACTAGCATTTAGAAAGGTTTCTGTGAGGGAGATTTCAGAGGCATTAAACTCTCCAGACGTCTGGTTCCCATCACCAACACTGTGAACAGTTCTGACTTGATCTCTGTAGAACTGCATTTCACACCAAACCACCCTGAAAGACTGTATTTCCCACAAAACCATTTAATGATGTACTTTTCAAAAATGGTTGAATTCCCCTGTAACTCTGCTGAACTCCACCAACAGACAAATGCTTCATAATCAGGCTGAAACACAGAAGATGCCACAGATAGAAATGTTTAGCTGCTTCTCGCAAACTAAGCTGGATTAATATGAATAAGATGTGCTGAACCCGTTTAAGCAGCACTGCTGCTCTGACAGTCTGTATGTTGACCCTGGAAAATCTTCCTGAATTAGGAAATCAGTGAATAAATCCATCAGTCTGGTTTTTCTCAGCTTTACTGCAGGTATTCTTAGGACTTTCACTCAAAGACGATCTGCCCAGTCCAAATCACCCCTGAGCTCAGACAGATAAACTGGTTCCGTTAGCTTAGCTAGGCTAGCCGTGTGACGTTAGTCAGCTATAATGAATTAAATACATGGCTCACATTAACGTCTACAGATTTAATATTCAACTATAAACTGGGACAAATGTCATTTAATGAGCTACATCTGCCAGTTCAGCTCCAGCTACCGTGAAGATGGCGATGACGGCTAACGGAGATAGCTAGTTAACTAGCAAGCTAACGTTAGCTAATCCTGTCAGGAAAACCGGTCATTCAAAACAACCAGAAACATACAGTAACGAAATAAACACCACCAGAGGTTCACTGACCCGACTTTACTGCGTTCGCTCCACACTAAGACGTATAGTTTCAGTGATTTTACTCGTTTATTTCTGTCAGAGACTCTGAGCTCCTGAACACAGTTTCTGTGGGAGATCGGATTCTTCACGCGCTGCAAACACAGTGAGGCGGGAAAACTCACACAGATAAAACCACACAACGCCAAGAGAGACACCGCAACACGGCCATTACCTCCACTAAAACTACACAACGGCGAGAGAGACACCGCAACACGGCCATTACCTCCACTAAAACTACACAACGCCGAGAGAGACACCGCAACACGGCCATTACCTCCACTAAAACTACACAACGCCGAGAGAGACACCGCAACACGGCCATTACCTCCACTAAAACTACACAACGGCGAGAGAGACACCGCAACACGGCCATTACCTCCACTAAAACTACACAACGCCGAGAGAGACACCGCAACACGGCCATTACCTCCACTAAAACTACACAACGCCGAGAGAGGCACCGCAACACGGCCATTACCTCCACTAAAACCACACAACGCCAAGAGAGACACCGCAACACGGCCATTACCTCCACTAAAACCACACAACGCCAAGAGAGACACCGCAACACGGCCATTACCTCCACTAAAACTACACAACGCCGAGAGAGGCACCGCAACACGGCCATTACCTCCAATAAAACTACACAACGGCAAGAGAGACACCGCAACACGGCCATTACCTCCAATAAAACTACACAACGCCGAGAGAGACACCGCAACACGGCCATTACCTCCACTAAAACTACACAACGCTGAGAGAGACACCACAACACGACCATTACCTCCAATAAAACTACACAACGGCAAGAGAGACACCGCAACACGGCCATTACCTCCACTAAAACTACACAACGCTGAGAGAGACACCACAACACGACCATTACCTCCAATAAAACTACACAACGCCAAGAGAGACACCGCAACACGGCCGTTACCTCCACTAAAACTACACAACGCCGAGAGAGACACCGCAGCACGGCCATTACCTCCAATAAAACTACACAACGCCAAGAGAGACACCACAACACGGCCATTACCTCCAATAAAACTACACAACGGCAAGAGAGACACCGCAACACGGCCATTACCTCCACTAAAACTACACAACGCTGAGAGAGACACCACAACACGACCATTACCTCCAATAAAACTACACAACGCCAAGAGAGACACCGCAACACGGCCGTTACCTCCACTAAAACTACACAACGCCGAGAGAGACACCGCAACACGGCCATTACCTCCACTAAAACCACACAAAGCCAAGAGAGACACCGCAACACGGCCATTACCTCCACTAAAACTACACAACGCCGAGAGAGACACCACAACACGGCCATTACCTCCACTAAAACTACACAACGCCGAGAGAGACACCACAACACGGCCATTACCTCCAATAAAACTACACAACGCCAAGAGAGACACCACAACACGGCCATTACCTCCAATAAAACTACACAACGCCGAGAGAGACACCGCAACACGGCCATTACCTCGACTAAAACTACACAACGCCGAGAGAGGCACCGCAACACGGCCATTACCTCCAATAAAACTACACAACGCCGAGAGAGACACCGCAACACGGCCATTACCTCCACTAAAACTACACAACGCCGAGAGAGACACCACAACACGGCCATTACCTCCAATAAAACTACACAACGCCAAGAGAGACACCACAACACGGCCATTACCTCCAATAAAACTACACAACGCCGAGAGAGACACCGCAACACGGCCATTACCTCGACTAAAACTACACAACGCCGAGAGAGGCACCGCAACACGGCCATTACCTCCAATAAAACTACACAACGCCGAGAGAGACACCGCAACACGGCCATTACCTCCAATAAAACTACACAACGCCGAGAGAGACACCACAACACGGCCATTACCTCCACTAAAACTACACAATGCCGAGAGAGACACCGCAACACGGTCATTACCTCCAATAAAACTACACAACGCCGAGACACCGCAACACGGCCATTACCTCCACTAAAACTACACAACGCCGAGAGAGACACCGCAACACGGCCATTACCTCCAATAAAACTACACAACACCGAGAGAGACATCGCAACACGGCCATTACCTCCAATAAAACTACACAATGCCGAGAGAGACACCGCAACATGGCCATTACCTCCAATAAAACTACACAACGCCGAGACACTGCAACACGGCCATTACCTCCAATAAAACTACACAACGCCGAGTGAGACACCGCAACACGGCCATTACCTCCAATAAAACTACACAACGCCGAGAGAGACACCGCAACACGGCCATTACCTCCAATAAAACTACACAACGCCGAGAGAGACACCGCAACACGGCCATTACCTCCAATAAAACTACACAACGCCGAGAGAGACACCACAACACGGCCATTACCTCCAATAAAACTGCACAACGCCGAGAGAGACACCGCAACACGGCCATTACCTCCAATAAAACTGCACAACGCCGAGAGAGACACCACAACACGGCCATTACCTCCACTAAAACTACACAACGCCGAGAGAGACACCACAACACGGCCATTACCTCCACTAAAACTACACAACGCCGAGAGAGACACCACAACACGGCCATTACCTCCAATAAAACTACACAATGCCGAGAGAGACACCGCAACATGGCCATTACCTCCAATAAAACTACACAACACCGAGAGAGACATCGCAACACGGCCATTACCTCCAATAAAACTACACAATGCCGAGAGAGACACCGCAACATGGCCATTACCTCCAATAAAACTACACAACGCCGAGAGAAACACCGCAACACGGCCATTACCTCCACTAAAACTACACAACGCCGAGAGAGACACCACAACACGGCCATTACCTCCACTAAAACTACACAACGCCGAGAGAGACACCACAACACGGCCATTACCTCCAATAAAACTACACAACACCGAGAGAGACATCGCAACACGGCCATTACCTCCAATAAAACTACACAATGCCGAGAGAGACACCGCAACACGGCCATTACCTCCAATAAAACTACACAACGCCGAGAGAAACACCGCAACATGGCCATTACCTCCAATAAAACTACACAACGCCGAGACACCGCAACACGGCCATTACCTCCAATAAAACTACACAACGCCGAGTGAGACACCGCAACACGGCCATTACCTCCAATAAAACTACACAACGCCGAGAGAGACACCGCAACACGGCCATTACCTCCAATAAAACTACACAACGCCGAGAGAGACACCACAACACGGCCATTACCTCCAATAAAACTGCACAACGCCGAGAGAGACACCACAACACGGCCATTACCTCCAATAAAACTACACAACACCGAGAGAGACATCGCAACACGGCCATTACCTCCAATAAAACTACACAATGCCGAGAGAGACACCGCAACATGGCCATTACCTCCAATAAAACTACACAACGCCGAGAGAAACACCGCAACATGGCCATTACCTCCAATAAAACTACACAACGCCGAGACACCGCAACACGGCCATTACCTCCAATAAAACTACACAACGCCGAGTGAGACACCGCAACACGGCCATTACCTCCAATAAAACTACACAACGCCGAGAGAGACACCGCAACACGGCCATTACCTCCAATAAAACTACACAACGCCGAGAGAGACACCACAACACGGCCATTACCTCCAATAAAACTGCACAACGCCGAGAGAGACACCGCAACACGGCCATTACCTCCAATAAAACTACACAACGCCGAGAGAGACACCACAACACGGCCATTACCTCCAATAAAACTGCACAACGCCGAGAGAGACACCACAACACGGCCATTACCTCCAATAAAACTGCACAACGCCGAGAGAGACACCACAACACGGCCATTACCTCCAATAAAACTGCACAACGCCGAGAGAAACACCACAACACGGCCATTACCTCCAATAAAACTGCACAACGCCGAGAGAGACACCACAACACGGCCATTACCTCCAATAAAACTAGTCCAATACTAATCTCACCTATATTAGCAAATACTCTCCTATTAACCAGCAAACAAACATATATACCCTATTTTAAATAGTCTTTCTCAGGGGCTTATAGGGATCACTTAACTAACAAATACTCTCCTCATTTACCCTAAACAATAAAAAGTCCTCCTTAGGGCTCATGAAAACTCCTAATCCGTACTTTGTGGGGCTTATAAACTTTAATCTCACTATGTCCTCCTTATAAGAGGCTCATAAATTTATTTCTATCAAATCCCCTACAAAGGCTCATAGATTTATTCATATTCATAAAGTATACATTAACAAATTCTAAACTGTCCCCTTGGAGGCTCATAAAGTTTCAACAATACAAGCAGAATTCCTTTTCTTCATTACACATACACAGCTTTCATACATTCACTCTTCATCCACACAGCAGATCTGCATCTTAGAAACTGACACACTCAGAGAACTTAACCACACACGCATATTCGACCACACACATAGCTGCGCAGACACAACCAACGCACACACATAGCTGCGCAGACACAACCAACGCACACACATAGCTGCGCAGACACAGAAGCTGCTTCGCACACACTGAGAAAGAAACAGAGGAGGGGCACTCAGCTCATTATAAAATTGACCTTGAAATCAACTAATAATAATCAAGGTTTTTATCGGCCTGCCTATTGCAGCCTCTTACAAGAGGGCTTTCTTTCCCCATTTGCGGCCCCTTTTCCCTTTACTCTTTTCCTTTTTACACTTCACTTTACTTCTTCTCTTTGTTCCTTCACTTTTCTCTATTACCTTTAACTACCGAATTCCCTAGGCCCAGGGTGTTCTCCCCCAAATTTAGACTATTACACTTATTCCTCAAGGCCCAAGTTTCACACTGTGGTGAATGGAAAACACATGACTTACTGTCAACGAGATAAAAGGGCCCTAATCTGCGTTACGCTTGCATGGTGTCAATCAATCCCACTTCTAGTGTTACTCCTAGGGTATTAACTTCTTCTTAACTCTATTTACTCTTTTCTACTCTTTTTTTCCCTTTATTCTACCATACTCCCCCCTGTTGCGGCGTATTACAACGCAACAAAACAAAATTTAGAACGAAGAGGCAAACCCACAACCAAGACAGCATGGCACACCCACACAAAGCCCTTTAACGGTGCGACCAAACAGCACAACAGAACAACACAGCCTCACCGAATGGACCAGCGCTCACACATGTGAGAAAAACTCACCCTTTCCTGTCGACAATAGGAGCGGAAGTTGATGCGTCACAGCAACGTCTGAAGTTCGTGACGCCAAATTCTTGTCACTTCACTCTTCATCCTGTTCGTGACGCCAAATTCTTGTGGTTTATTTAGTAGCGATGCTGTGAAGGTGTAGGAACAAACTCTTCGGTGACACTCGTCTCTTGCATAAAAAGATGTTTATTAGCATTGAGAGGTCGAAGTCACAGACAAGCCTTCGCGAACCAGCTTGGAGAGAAGAGCCAATTGTTTCTCTGACACGTACATTTACAACTCCAGGTTTTATACCGGTGTGGCCATCTGGTTTCTGTCCTCAATTTCGATGTATGGATCTTCTTCAGCCAAATTTGGTATAAACATACGTTATTGTCCAGAGCAGCCCCAGTCGCCTAAGCCCCATATATAGCATTTGTTGACATTCAGGGGGGGCCCTATCCTGTTCAGCTGCCTCCTGAAGCAGCTCCACTACTATTTCAGTCAGAGGCCCACAGAATAAACTCAACCAGAATCTACACAGTCTAATAACCAATATAATAGAAAATAATGTTACGACTATAGAATTAATAAGGTCAAATTCACCACACCTCCAATAAAACTACACAATGCCGAGAGAGACACCACAACACGGCCATTACCTCCAATAAAACTACACAACGCCAAGAGAGACACCGCAACACGGCCATTACCTCCAATAAAACTACACAACGCCGAGAGAGACACCGCAACACGGCCATTACCTCCAATAAAACTACACAACGCCGAGAGAGACACCGCAACACGGCCATTACCTCCAATAAAACTACACAACGCCGAGAGAAACACCACAACACGGCCATTACCTCCAATAAAACTACACAACGCCGAGAGAGACACCGCAACACGGCCATTACCTCCACTAAAACTACACAACGCCGAGAGAGACACCGCAACACGGCCATTACCTCCACTAAAACTACACAACGCCGAGAGAGACACCGCAACACGGCCATTACCTCCAATAATACTACACAACGCCGAGAGAGACACCACAACAGCCATTACCTCCAATAATACTACACAACGCCGAGAGAGACACCGCAACACGGCCATTACCTCCAATAAAACTACACAATGCCGAGAGAAACACCACAACAGCCATTACCGCCAATAAAACTACACAACGCCGAGAGAGACACCACAACACGGCCATTACCTCCAATGAAACTACACAACGCTGAGAGAGACACCGCAACACGGCCATTACCTCCAATAAAACTACACAACGCCGAGAGAGACACCGTAACACGGCCATTACCTCCACTAAAACTACACAACGCCGAGAGAGACACCGCAACACGGCCATTACCTCCACTAAAACTACACAACGCCAAGAGAAACACCACAACAGCCATTACCTCCAATAAAACTACACAACGGCGAGAGAGACACCGCAACACGGCCATTACCTCCAATAAAACTACACAACGGTGAGAGAGACACCGCAACACGGCCATTACCTCCACTAAAACTACACAACGCCGAGAGAGACACCGCAACACGGCCATTACCTCCAGTAAAACTACACAACGCAGAGAGAAACACCGCAACACGGCCATTACCTCCACTAAAACTACACAACGCCAAGAGAAGTGACAATACAACTGTTCCAATTTAATTTATTTTTTCAAGTATAAAAGCAATTTCCAAGAGTAAAGAAATATTCCACATCAATTTCCTCTGGATCTCCGGTTCTTCACTTTGGACACAGTTAAGTCCGGTTTGAAATCAGAGTCAGATTGTCACGTATGGAATGAGCAGGGAGGCTGGATCCAAGTGTGAGCAGACTAACAAAAACAAACTAGCAAAGCACAAGGCAGGGAAAGAACCACTAAACCAGACAACATGACGAGAAGACTGACCGGCACACAGGGCTTAATAAAGGATGCAGCAAATGGGGAACACCTGGGGGGTGGAGGAGACAGAGACTAGAGACAGGTGAGGATACTAACGGGGAAGGTGGAGAACTAAAAACACAAGCAGAAAGCACGTGGCTACAACACAGGGCAAGTAACAAAGGAACGAGGGGAAACCGTGACACAGACTTTAGTGATTGTCTCCTGCTTCTGAAATCCGCCTCCTGAGAAATAAAACTCTCACTTTGATGAAAATCCTGTCACATGTGACTCGTCTCAACCCGGTCTCAGCTGAGTAACATCTCCATAAGAACAGTGTGAGATCTCATCCTCGTCTGTCAGCACAGAAGGAGAACTCACGCTTTTCTCCTTCATCACCAGAACTTCTCACAGTGAGATGTTAATGTTAATCTCCTCTTTTCCCCTGAGGAGGTTCAGGAGGAACAATTCCAAAATCATTGACTCGTCAGTAATATAATATCGAGATCCGATTCATTTCTGAGAAGGAAAGTTTTCCTCCGGGAACCTAACATCACTTTTTAGAATGTGTAAATGGAGTAATAGTATTCTGTTATTTTCCGCAAGGCTGTGTAGTTTTGGAGAGACTAGCTGTATTCCCAGAGGAGAAAATCTTTCTTAAGATTGTCTCAGAGAAATAAAGCAGATCTCAACATTATAGGATATTATTATATTATTATAGGAAGGAACAGTGGTGTCTGAATTGTTTCTCCTAAATCCCCTTCAGGACAAAAGAGGAGATTAATCTCAGCATCTCACTGTGAGAAGTTCTGGTGATAAAGAGGAAAAGTTGGAGTTCTCCTTCTGCGCTGATGTAGTGCTGAAGGAGTTCTGTAGTATAGAATAGAGCTGTGTAAGAAAACCACCCAGACAGACACTCTGCAGCTGTTTTCCATTTATAACAGCCTGTGTATTAGACTGCTGCTCATATTCACCGTCAGTGGCGTATCTAGAACTTCCAGGAGGCCTAGAGTGATCTTCATATTTATGTCGATGGTTAATCTAATGGATTAGCGTTTCTCTCAGCTCTTGAAGTCCTGACCAACAGATGTTTATCTGGCTATTATTGCTCTGTTTAGTGTGTTATTTAAGGATTTCCCACCTTGTTCAACCAGATAGAAATGTAATTCTATTCTGATTGAGTTATTACTAATTTATTCTGATTAGTTATTACTAACGGATTGTTAACACACTATCAGGCTGTGTGTGAATATAGTGACTGTGTGTAAAGATAATAAAAGTAATAATATTAATGCACTATTTAATGTGCACCTGCCTTTCTTTGCAGTGCTTCATTAAGGCTTGCTGAAATGCTTTGTGTAAAAGAAATTCTCCTCAGCATCAGCATCACAGGACTGTCTGTCCACTCAGTGGCCATCTTGACATCGTCCTCGGGCAGTTATGTCCACTCACTCAGGATCAGACTCCCTTTGAATGAGGAGAGACCTGTAAACCCCAAACTGAAGCCCGTGTGTCCTTCCACAGCAGTGGGGGGTGTTCCCACTCACAGCTGTACCACTGTTACCACTGAGCTGATTGGCAGTTTATATTAAAGGGTGTGACTTTCCCAGCAGACAGACACCGAGTTAAGAGTTACGAGCTTTCCCGTCTTTTTCCGTGATTTACTGATGATGTAACAAAAATACTATTGACATGCTGTCACGGTTGGCCCCGCCCAGTCCTGTCCATGTGCTCCTTTGTTTTGGTTTCAGTCCTGCCCCCTGTTTGGTTACTCCGCCCCTGATTGTATTCACCTGTCCCACATTGTTACGTGTATTTAAGCCCTGTGTTTGCCCCTTACGTTTGCCAGTCTTTGTATCTGGTCTTTGTTTGTGTTGGTTCTGGTATTTGTTATGTCTTACCCTAAATCTGTACGTATCGGCTCATTGACCCTGGACTGTTATGACCATGACCCTGGATTTGCTCCTAATAAATCTCGCTTATCTCAGCGTGTGCGTCCGCCTCCTCGCTCCCCCTTACAGAAAGATTGGCCAACACAGGACGCAGCAGGTAAGCGAGACTCCGGCATGTGGTTGTTCCGTTGGGACGAAACTCCGGCTGTTTCAAAGCAGCCCGAGTTCGCCGTGTCCCAACGCCACCACGCCAGAGACAGCAAATCCCCTGGCGCTGAGGGAACACGAGCGTCTCGTCGGTCCCGCAAGAAAGCGGAGGGCCTTCCCGCCTTGTGTCCAGGCGACGAGAGCTCAGGTAAGCGCCTTGGGTCTGCCCGTCTTGAGCGCCACTGCAGGGAGGAGCGACCTGCAGTGCAAGACGGGGTCAGACGGAAGGAGCATGCAGATGACCCGTTTTTTGGGACTCGGCTTGTTCGCAAGCGTCACTGCGAGCTGCCTATCGCTCGAGTGAGCTTTGGGAACGGCCGAGTGGGTCCCGTGTCTGTCTTTCTCCAGGTTGGAGCAGAGGTCCCCAGCCCGAAAGCCCGATCCCGTGGCCGCACCCCGCGGCACCTCTGATCCCGTGGCCGCACCCCGCGGCACCTCTGATCCCGTGGCCGCACCCCGCGGCACCTCTGATCCCGTGGCCGCACCCCGCGGCAAGCCCGCGCCTCCGGACCCGCCGCCAGTCGCCGCGCCTGTCGTAGCAGGCCCGCCTGCCTCCGTGGACGTCGTAGCAGGCCCACTTGCCTCCGTGGACATTACATCCCCTTTGTTCCCGCCCTTGCCTGTATCTGTTCCCCGTGGTCCTTCTGTGCCTCCTGTGTGTGTTGCTGTTCCTTTGTTTCTGCTAATTGACCCTGGACTGTTTTGACCACAGCCCTGGATTTGCCCCTAATAAATCTCGCTTATCTCAGCTTATCTGTGCTTCCGCCTCCTTGCTCCCCCTTACACATGCTTCACTTTGCTGAGGAGTTTTGTGATGACTCAGAGCTACAGCTCAGTTCTTTTCCCACTGAAACATTTCCAAATTCCCAGTTTCTTTTTCAGTCATTTCCTCTAAAGGCTGTTCTTCCCTGGATGTTTGTGGACTGTGTCACAGAGATCACTCTGTGCGGCTCACTGTCGTGGACTGTACTCGGTTCTGCTGGCAGCTGGTCACCTTACGTTCTGTTTGTGGTTCTGAAAGTTTAAAGTGGACAAAAGAGCTTTTTTCCCTCTTTGTTGAAGATCCAGCACAACATGGCAGGAAACGTGAGTGTATAACTCAACATCTCTCTTTCTTTCTCTTCCCCTCTCTCTTACTCGGTCTCTCTTTCTGTTTCTCTCTGTCCCTCTTTCTCTCTTTCGGTCTCTCTCTTTCTTCTCTCTCTCTCTCTCTCTCTCTCTCTGTCTGTCTGTCTCTCTCTCTCTCTCTCTCTCTCTGTCTCTGTCTCTGTCTGTCTGTCTGTCTGTCTGTCTGTCTGTCTGTCTGTCTCTCTGTCTCTGTCTTTCGGTCTCTCTCTTTCTTCTGTCTGTCTGTCTGTCTTTCGGTCTCTCTCTCTTTCTTCTCACTCTCTGTCTCTTGTTCTTCTCATATGTGAATTATTAAGGAACATGTTTTGTGAAATGTTGCCTTTGGTTTCAACTGGTAAAGTAAAAAAGAGCAGTAAAACACTGAAAACATGTTTTTTCCTCTTTCTTTCAGAAAACAGTCGACACCGAAAAACTTGGTAAGTAAGACGAAATCTTGAGACTCTGCATTTGTTTTTGTTTTTTTTTTTTTTTGTTTTTTTTTTTTTCCTGTTCTGGCAAATCTGACAAGCTCAGGCTTGAGATCTACCCAGATCCAGTTTCCCGAAAGCTTCTTACACTGTAAAAAAAAAATCCTTTTTGTTTCAACTTAAAGTTAGTGTCCATGCTGCCTTAAAATTTTAAGTAAAATTAGAAAACATTTATTAAATCTTTGCATAAAGTTTACAAACATCAAATTAATTAGTTGAGTGAAAACATTTGTTGCTTAAATGTAAATTCTTGAGTTAAGGTAACTAGTTGACAATTTAATTCAAATAGAACTGTAATGTTGCATGAACTGGACATCAAATCAGTTCAACTTAAAAACCTTAGTTTAACCAGCTACATCGCTTTTTAATACCAACTGAAATCCTTTGTTCACTTATCATGATTTTGACTTCTTTCAAATAGAATTATGTAGTTAATGTAATGTCTCCACTAATCAGTTCTACTAAAATTACTTAGCTTAACCAGCTTCATCGCTTTTTAATACCAACTGAATTCCTTTGTTCACTTAACAATTTTGACTTTGGATTACTAAAATGTATTTGCACCAAATTGATCTTAATTCGGTTCTCTATTGCTGACTTCCCTTCATCTTAAAGCGGAACTAATTGAAATAGCAAGCTTATGCAACATGTGAAATTGTTTTACATAATTTGCTAAATAGTATTTAGTGTAAATTTACTGTAGGGAAAAAAAGCAATACAACTGCAAGCCTTTTAGAAGTTTAATTAACAAGGACAAGGTAAATAACCAGCTTGCTGAGTCCAATCAAAACAATTTGTACAAAATGGTTGAACACAAAAATGGAATTGTATGCAAGTTACTAGTTACGCTTAGCTCATGTACAAATAATGAGCAGAATGAGGCAGAAACAAATACTTTTTGTAACAGTGCCAATGACCAACAGAGCCACATAACTAGCTGTACAACAGCTCCAGTTACTCAGCTGGGAAAAACAGCTTATAACAGTTTATACGTGCTTGTGGAAAACCTAATCATTCTATTTAAGCCAACAACTTTCACAGCTGGGCAATATAAAAATGTTTTATTGGGCCATGATAAAATGATAAAATATACTACCCATCTGAGAATAATGTAGATTTCATCAGTGCTTAAAGAAAACCCTGACCAACTGCACATTTAAATACAGGTATAATTAGTCTAAGTGCAGCACCTTTTTCTGTACATTGTTTAGGAATCTGCCACTACTATGCATTTCGTCTGAGGGAAAATATTATTATGCATTTCCGATTTTGAAGACCAATTACCCCAACCTACCAATTCACCAACATTACAGTAGGAGTGATGGAGGAAGACAGAGCGCCATATACCCACCCAGAGAGTTGTGCTCTCTGATGTTCCGGCTGCCAATGACAAGCAGTATTACCCGGGATTCGAATCAGCAATCCTCGGCTCAGTAGCTGGACCACCCAGAGACCCGTGATAAAATATTTTTATCATATCACCCAGCCCTACTTTCACCTAAATTATATATACAAGTTGTGCAGCAGTATATAGCTCCTCCATAAACAGGAACCACAAATACCAGTAATGTACTTGCATAGTATTTTGAATCTAGTCTAAAATACGTCAGACGTCCTAACATTTTGGAACTTTTCAGCAATTTTTTTTTTTTTTTTTAAAGATGTAAAAAAAGTGGTCTAATGACACTGAATAAAACCCCTAAGGTCTAACTAAATAAAAGATATTACACCACATAAATATCAGCTATGGTAGGTATGGATAGCAAACAAAACTACCATGACAATCAAATAATTTCTAAGTCTGTAAATGACTCTAATTAATCTCTTCAAACCACTCTAACCCATTTACACCTGATCAATTGAATTATACAGAACTTTTCATGTGGTCTCTAATATTTCTGAAGAAATATTAGGCTCAGTTTAGCACATGTATTTTTGAGTATACACAGCATATCCACTGACTGCTTTACCACCTACAGAGTTTTACACAAGAGTCTGTTGAGTCCATGAACCCTGGCAGAACACTGTTCACCCCCAATGTTCAGTAGAACCTTCTGAATGACCTCGAAGGTGTAGCGCGGTTCCTTGGGGTAGTCAATATTAAGAGCAAATAGCAGACCAACAAGCATAGCTACCGCATAGGGGAAGTCACGAATGCCATTCAGGACGATCTGCTCTTCCAGTACCACTGAAAAGTCAAGGACGTCCTCCTCTTCTTGTATCAGCACGATACCAATTATTCACTCCTTTTGCCACCTGCTCCTCACTCTCTGTAGTCTACAAGTGAGAGAGTAATTTACTGAATTAGTACATTTAGTGACAACCAGTCTACCAGGCAGTAGTAATGATATATTATATTATCTGAATAAAATTACTGCCTGTTAGACTGGTTGTTTGTCATTAATATTAGTAGTAATACACACAGATTTTCTGACTGTTCATAGCCATAGTCCACTTTTCACCCTGATCTTCAGTGGTCAGGACCCCACATGACCAACACAAAGCAACTATTATTATTTGGGTGGTGGGTCATTATTCTCAGCACTGCAGTGACACTGGCATGGTGATGGTGTATGAGGTGTTAGTCTTTGTTGTGCTAGTAAAAGTGCAGCAAAAGATTGAGAGCTTCCATCTCTGACTTTACTTTTATCTACAAGGTGGAGCAGCTGTAGGTAGGAGTGTGTAATAGAGTGGAGGACAGCGAGTGAACACGGTGTTTAAAAACTCCAGAAGCACTGCTGTATCTGATCCACTCACTGTACCAGCACAAAACACACAAACACCTCATACACCACCGCCACGCTAATCAGTGCAGTGCTGAGAATAATGATCCACCACCCAAATAATTCTAGCTGCTCTGTGGTGGTCAATCCTCTGGATCCTGAGTATTGAAGAACAGGGTGAAAGGAGAATAAAGTATGCAAAGGAACAGACAGACTACAACTGCACACAATTACATAAAACATGTTATTACTACAATGTCCTTATATATGATCAGTAGATTTGATAAGATAGACAGGAACAAAGTGGCATACACTGCATACACATGTGCGCCACTAGACACCAGTAGGTGAACTGATCATGCATCTGACACGTGTCTGCATGCGTGCGCACACACCTTTATAAAAAGACTCAATACTGTAATTGTGGCAATGCATCATTAAATATATGTTAAATACAGTTATGAACCATTATGCATGTTGAAATCTGTATTTTCAAAACTTACACAATTTATGAATGGCCAAAAACACAACCAGTTCAGTGTGTGTATGATGCACATGCAAAAAAAATCCATATCATTTGAGCATAACTAACATTCACTAAACATGCATTTTGTCTGCATAAGACAAACTAAAAATCAGATGAAAAAATGTAAAATTACACACAAAACAAAAAATTCCAGTCAAGCTTACCTCAGCAGTCTTTAGAAGTTTTGACGGATCCTCCCTGAGAAAATGCGGAAGGCCTCTCAGAATGACTGCCCTTTTCTTTTGAACTGAATTCAAAGTGACACACAAAGTGACAATGCACATCAGTTTCACCACAATTAAAACAATTAACATTGGCTATGTTCACACGCAAATATATTCTCCAATATGAATTAATTTAGATGATAGGATCTTATGTAAACAAACAACTGATGAACATCTCCATGTACGTGCATGCTACAAATAATCTGATCCAACATGACCATATGTAGAGTATCACTGAGCCCGAGTTTTCAGATATTGAGTGGAAGCAAAGGTCCCATTTGATTTTTTTTTTTAATCAAATAAAGTAACTTAGTAAGAAATGCCCTTTTTTGTTAAATCTTTTTTGAAGTATGACAGGAAAGTTTTCAGCATATTCTTGTGTCCTGTGTTGTACACAGACTGGCCCATCACGTGGAGACGCACACGTAAGTCCACATTTAAAAAAAATAAAAATAAAAAATAAGAATGTATGTGTGGCGGGTATGGCGTGTTCTGGCCTATATATTTCTATACATGTACTCACATCATCATCAAGCAGAGACAGGAGGCTGCTAAGTGAATGCAGTGACTCTTGGCCCTATACATCTGCAAGAATCTTTCCAAATACTGATCCAGCCCAGAAACAAACGTGTCCCACAGGTCAGTGGAAGTCGAGCAAATTCTGCTTCAATCTACAAAAAATAAAGCCAAAAACAAACAAATTTTTAATTGTTACCTAAATAATTATACTTTATGTAACTGCGATGATTTAGCAATTAATCCATATGCAGCTTCATCAATTTACACTGAAAAAAGGCTGCTTAAAACCTTCATAGAATCTGCAGAGAAATCAAGCAAACGTAAACAAACATTATCTACATAGCATAGACGTACCTGTTTATCTGTGAACAAAGCTGGCCACTTGGCCTTCACTTCTGCCACAAGTGGTTGTTGTTCAACTATTTCTTTTCGTCGCAGAGAGAATGTGCTGGCCATCATGTCAGTAACTTTCTTCCAATCGACCCTCTTCTTCTTCATCTCTGCAACAATGGCTGCCCTCTCCTCTTCCAGCACATTCTGGGTTTTGCCTTCAGGAATATCTGGAAGAAAGCTGACTTCAGCCTTTTTAGCTTTCTTAAGCTTCTGTTTTGGTCCTGAATTTCGGCAATTCACTTTCAAGAGAGAAAAAAATTACCCCCACCTTATTGCCTTATCACAATGTTATGTTTCTTGTTCACCAGCTCCATGTTAAAAATTTCACGTTCTACAATGGTGCAGCAATTACGTTACAGTGCCTCAGAGCATTTAAAGTAGAAAAGTGGTAAAGTATAATTAAAATAAAGTGGATGTTTCACTAATGCACTGTGCCAATAATGATGAATCACTAAAACATGCTGATGTTACAATTACTTATGACAGCGGTGTTCTACGAGAGACATTTACAAGGGTAGGTTGACATCCTCAAACACATTCTTTAAAAAAAAAAAAATCATGTACTGAAAGACAGAAAGATGGCAAGCCAGTTTAGTGAAAAACAATCACCTTAAACCACACTGAGCTTTAAATGAACACATACAACACAGTCCAGTCAGATTATGACCACCTCCTTGTTTCTACACTCACTGTGCATCTTATCTTTAGATCATATAGGACACTTTGTAGCCCTATAATTATAGACTGTAGTTCTGTATCTATTTCTGTATGTACTTTATGCTCCTTTCACCCTATTCTTCAAATTGTCAGGACCTCACAGAGTAGCTATTGTTTGGGAGGTGGGTCATTATTCTCAGCACTAGAAAGACACTGGCATTGTGGTGGTATGTGTTGTGCTGGCATGAGCAGATCACACGTTCAGCATTGCTGCTGGAGTTTTTAAACACTGTGCCCACTCCTACCTATAGCTGCTCGACATGGATGGAAAGGGCAAAAAAAACCCTGCCCCTTCTTCATCAGTGCCAACAGGATGTACTGTGGGGTCCTGACCACAGAAGAACATGGTTAAAGGAGGATAATGAAGTATGCAGACAAACCGAAAGACAGTCTCTAATTATATAGCGTCCTGAATGCATAGTAAAGCTGCTAAGATGGACAGTGAGTGTAGAAACAAGGATGTCATAACGTTCTGACTGGACAAAACAAACACTCTCTTTGATTGAAGTTCGTAAAATTTACCTCAATGCAGCAGAAACGCTTTTGGAGAGATCAGAAGTCTGCCTTTCACCATATATGCTGACAGGGGGAAGTAATCATTGAGCTCCTCTGGTTGGACTACAAGCAGCTTTGCAGAGTGGTTCCTGCAGACTTCATAGCATCTCAGGTGTTCCAGGTTCCAAGCTGTATAAGGTTCCACAACAAAACAGGGATTGTTTTCCACAATTAGCACATTAATCATTTTTCCAAAACCAGGAAGTCCACTTGTGCGCTTCCAGTGGATAAAAACATTCCTTGAGGGTATTTTGTCCCATGGATGAAGGCAGTTGTGGGAAGAGATACAGAAGTCAAACTTCCAAATTTCTTTCTGATAGCATCTTCCAGAAAAAGGTCCAAAATCTCAAAAGAAATGGTTGAAATTTTTCCAACTTCCACTGTTGGTTTTGTACAGGTTAGGTATGTCCATGTGATATGCTAACATGAGCTGGTGCCTTGAAGCTAAAGTCACCAAAATGTTTTTGAAATTATTAACATCCCGGACAACTTTCTTAAAGAAGCTGTGCTTGGCCTCAAATCGTATTGTCCAGAAGTCAAGCAGAGGACCAAAACAGCGAATCAAATAGGGATAGTGTTCAAGATAATGGTGCTTTGGTTTCAGGTTAAACGTAGGAAAAGCTTCCTGCACAAGCTGCCGATGTTCAAAGATTTTGGCCTCAAGGTAGAACAGTTTTTCCTCAGTAAATGTAGATGAAGCTAATATTTCCACAATATCTTTAAGATCTGAAATGATACCCCAAGCTTTGTCGTTCTCTGGTACTTTATCCCCAATTAGCAAAGGCAGCAGCCTCAAAAGCGTCCAATTTTCATGGCCGTTCCCACCAATTGTCCCTTTTAACGTGAATGCCTTTGGAATTGCTTGTGGTTTGTTTGTTTTGTCTGAGAACTTGTATGGAAAACGCTTAATGGCAGTACTCAGTTCCTCTAAAGTAAAATACTTGTTGGCAATCAATGTCTTTAAACACAAACACAGCTCCACAGGCACTATTCCCTCCAGCAAATCATGTAACAAGTCAAGTGGAAAGCCCGTTATGCAGTGAAAATAGTTTAGTTTATTTAAAACAGTCACCCTTAACTCCGTCAACAACTATGCTGGCGTGCTCTTTAAGGCTCTTAACAGCTTCATTGTGCAATATTTTGGTTCTTAGTGGGAAGCATCCAGTTCTTACTGATGTACTCTGAATATCACTGCGACTGGCTAAGCAGAATCGGCAAAATTTATCAACAGAGAATGACTCCTGAAAGCCAGCAAATGAATGTGCTCCTAAATTATCTGAGGACACATACAGGACTGTGCCTTTCACAAAAGTACCTAGCCTATCAATGTAAAATCCTTCATTTTTAAGTAGTGGTTCAACTATTTGTGCATACCCAAATGTTTTCACATCATTACTATTGCTCAGCAAGGCTAGGTATATACTAGACAGGGCAGATCTGTATTTGGCAGGCAAATTTGCAATTACCCAATAAATAGCAGTTATTTTATGTTTCTTCCTTGAAGTTCCCAAAGGGTTGCAGATTTCAAATTCATCTATATGCACACACAGTCACTGTAAATACAAGGAACCGGTACTCGTCCTCCGTAATGACAGTGGCTCGATCTATAATGTCCAAGAATTTTTCGACAGTTGTTTGTGACGTAAGTGCAAAGCTTACATTTCCACCTTATGCATTAACAGCACGCACAGCATCAGATCACAACCTGAAAGTTAAAATAACAGAATATTAGCAATTAGGGTTGCAACAGTATGAGATTTTAAGGTGTAATAGCCATCTAAGAAAAGTATTATATAGAAAGAGGGAAAAAACTGTACCGCCTACATTTAGCTAGGCTAGCTTTTCTAAAACGGCGGCATGTGTTGAAACGGCTGGTCTATGGTAGAGCTGCGGCCAGTTCTCCAGCTCTGCATTTCTTTGCAGCCTGCTGCGCGAAATTCGAGAACATTCATCAACTAGCTAAACACAGTGTCGAACACACCAGGAGCGGCTTTAGTTATAGTCGGCGAAGCAACACGAAAAAAAGTCAGTGGTCGCCCACCTTAACAATTGTCCTGAAGCTCTGTATTTCACCGGGCTAAAACTGTCGCGCGCTTGAGTTCAATTCGAAACGTTCCTAAATCTGGCGCCAGAAAGGAATCACTGTTTAAAGTGGAACGGCTAAACGAGTTTTCAGCTGTAACTTACTTACTTTAACGCTAGGTTAATCATACACCATCTTAAAATACACATACCCTAGGTTGGTTAACCTAACGCAATTTGTCTAAATATTTCATAGATACTTTTATCTAGCGTTATGCTTCTCAAATAGGAGTGCGCCATCGTCAAACAGCCTAGCTTTGTAGCTAGCTAGCTAAGAGCTAACCTGGTTATTAGCAGCTAACTAGCTAACTACCGAAGGCCAGAACACAATTACTTTAGCTGCAGCTAGCCAGCTATGTGTTTAAATATTGCCAGCCACCTTAGGAGAGCTATGAGAACATTCGACCGCGTCAAAAAGATAAAAGTATGACGAGATTAAGAAACTTAACCCAATAGGCAAAACGCCCGCCACATCTGAGGCCTGCCTGTCGCCAGAAAGAAATGGCGGGCCTCTACGGCGCCCTCTGTAGTAAAGACACGCCCCTGCGCTGACGTATTGAACGTTAAAAAAAAAAGACGTTATGGCACGTAAATCGATTTAATTAATATGGTGATTTCAGATGACTTGAAAATCTAAGTGGAAAAAGCTTTTTATTTGTTAAGAAACTATAAACTTGAAATAATAATTTATAAACAAATTACGCAGTTTTTAGTCATATTGACAATACATTTTTAGTTCAGATAACTAAAGTGCAAGACCATTTTTTTACAGTGTAGATTTAAGATCATTTTAACAGTAGTGTATGGGAGGAAAGCTAATAAGCTAAACTATGGCTGATGATTCAGTGGAAAAAAGGCAAGTCAAGCCTACAGCAAAGGCTATGGAGGATGCTTTACAGAGGCAAACGTGCTAGGAGGGCTAAGCCAAGTTAACTAACTGGAAAGAAAAACGAAATGCTTGAGTTAATGGAGGATGATGGCAATGTGGATGTGGTAAAAACCAAGTTGCACACAGAGTTTAACCAGCTGTTTGGAGACTTTTGCAACCTTAACACTTCTGTAAAGGGGCTTTTATACCAGATTGTGTCTGAAGACGAAATGAAAAAGGACCAGCAGAGTTGGTTTGAGCCCAAAGCCACTTCATTTCGTGAATTAATTGCTGGGGTCAGTGCTTGGTTTGAAGCTGCTGCCCAACGTAGGGAAGAAGCAAGCAAGTTTAATGAGGTTGTGTGGCCTGGAGATAGTGTATCGGCTACATCCTCTAAGAGGTCTAAGAAGTCTAGAGCAAGGTCTGGATGCTCCACAGCATCGTCTGTAGCTTCCTCTGCACGGTTAAATGCCGAACTGGAAAAGGCAGCACTGTTGGCTAAAGCTGCAGCACTAAAGTAAAGATATACTTTGGATGAACAAGAGCTGAAGGTTAAAGCTGAAAAGGAGCAGCTTGAGTTGCAAGCTGCACTTGCTGCTGCTGATGCTCAACTTAAAGTTCTACAAAAATACGAAGAGTTGAGTGATGCAGGTCGTGATGCAGGTGTACTGCCTATTGTAAGTGATGGGGAATCCATCACTGGACCTTATGTAGCAGACTGCCAGTCTATCCACAGTCCTGCTGCACAGGTTCATGGTGCTGCTGGCCATGGCTTACTCAGCCATGGTCCTCCCACTAATGGTGTTGCTCCTCCTGATAGTCCAGTAAATACACAGACTCTATGTACTGTAATGCAGCGACAGAATGAGATTACAGAATGCTTGGTACAGCAGCAAAGACTCTCTTCTTTACCACCTCAAAACATTCCCACATTCAAGGGAGATCCTTTGGACTACATGCTCTTCATGACAGCATTTGAGCATGGTGTAGAGAGTAGAACAGAAAACAGCAGAGACCGACTATTTTTTTGGAGCAGTACACCACAGGGCACCCTAGAGATTTAGTGCAGAGCTGTTTTCACATGAAGCCAGATGAAGGGTATTGTGAAGCTAAACGTCTCCTAAAAGAATATTTTGGAAATGAATACAAAATATCTGTAGCATACATGGACAAGGCGTTAAACTGGCCTGACATCAAGGCAGATGACAGTGAAGCACTCAACTCCTATGCTCTTTTCCTGACAAGCTGCAAAAATGCAATGGCAGAGCTGGAGTATATGGATGAGATGGATAATGCTGCCAACATGCGTGCAATCATTTCCAAATGTCCATATAAGTTAAGAGAAAAGTGGAGAGGTATGGCCTGTGACATACAAGAAAAACAAGAACGCAAACCTACATTCAGAGACATAGTGGGGTTTGTTACAAGGCAAGCAAAAATTTCTCTCCACCCAGTGTTTGGAGATGTAAAGGACAGGCACAAAGCACAGACAAAATCTCTGCCAAACATGAGGTCAGATAGAATTGGTAGTAAAATGAGTTTCACTACCACAGTGACCAAGTTGAACAGTCAAGAGAGTGTAGATATGGGGTTAAGTCCAAGTAAAAATGATCCTATCAACGCTTCTAAACCATTCAGAAAGCCTTGTATCTTCCCCCTCTGTCAAGGGGAGCACACACTGGAACAGTGTAAAAGGCTGCAGAAATCTCTGCACAGAGAAAAACTGGACTTTCTCAGAAGTAAGGGCCTATGCTTTAGTTGCCTTAAACCAGGACACATGAGTAAGGCATGTGGAGAGAAACTGAGGTGCCAACTATGCTCAATGATACACCCCACTCTCCTGCATATGAATATCAAAGAGAAGGTTGAACCCAGGTCAGAGCAAGCAAAGGACACAGAGAGTCCTACAGTGATCAGTAGCTTTGTGGACATAGCCGACAAATACGACTGCAATGGGGCCGGGAACACAGACAGTGTTCTTGCTATTGTCTCAGTACAAGTAAAGGCAAAGAAGGGCAACAAAATAGTTGCTTCTTATGCTTTTTTGGATCCTGGCAGCAATGCCTCATTTTGCACCGAAAGGCTTATGCATGAGCTTAACCTTTGTGGACGAAACGTTAACATTCTCCTGACCACTATGGGTGAGCAAAAGATTGTTCGCAGTACTGCTGTAGCTGGTTTGGAAGTGAGTGGCCTTCATAATAACAACTTCCTTGAGCTAACGGAAGTGTTCTCCCAAAAGGCTATTCCAGTGAGTAAAGCAAATATTCCAAGTCAGGAAGAAGTAGACAGGTGGCCTCATCTGAAAGATGTTTGAATTCCAAGCATAAGTGGAGAAATAGGACTGCTTATTGGTGCAAATGTGCCTAGGGCATTAGAACCAGAGGAGGTAATCCACAGTGTCAAGAATGGGCCTTATGCTGTGAAAACAATGCTAGGATGGACTGTTAATGGACCTCTTAGGGAGGACAGCTGTAGCATGACCAAAGCTGGAGTACCACATGTACTGTCAAATCGTATATCAGTGTGCAGACTAGAAGAACTGTGGAGTCAACAGTTCAAGTATGACTTTCCTGAGGGTAGGCAAGATGAGCAGACAGAGATGTCAAAGGAGGATCTTCTTTTCATGGACAGGGTGTCCACATCAGCCCAGTTGAAAGGTGGTCACTGCTGTATTGGTCTGCCCTTAAAGAACAAGGAGGTTAAAATGCCCAACAACCGTGCCATTGCTGAACAGCGTCCATTCAATTTGAAGAAAAGGCTTCTCAAAAACACTCAATTTCAAGAGGACTATGTCACATTCATGAATGATATGATTAATAAAGGCTATGTAGTGAAAGTTCCAAACAAAGACATCAACCGCAGCGATGGAAGAGTGTGGTACATTCCACATCATGGAGTGTACCATCCCAAAAAACACAAAATCCGTGTGGTGTTTGATTGTGGAGCATCATATCAAGGAACCTCATTAAATGAGCAACTTCTCCAAGGGCCCAACCTTAGCAATACCTTGATTGGAGTTTTAACAAGATTCCATCAAGAGCCTCTGGCAGTAATGGCTGACGTGGAAGCCATGTTCCACCAGGTAAAGGTTCCCGCTGAAGATGCCGACCTGCTCAGATTTTTGTGGTGGCCAGGTGGTGATGTAAGTCGGAATCTGGAAGAGTACAGGATGGAAGTGCACTTATTTGGTGCCACTTCATCACCAAGTTGTGCTAGCTATGCTCTGAGGCAATGTGCAGAGGACAACAAGCACATGTTTGATGCTTCTGTTGTTAACACAGTGCTGCACAACATTTACATTGATGATTGTCTAAAATCGGGTTACATCTCTGGAGCAGGCATTGTCTTTGTACCATGATCTGAGGAAAATCTGTCAGACTGGAGGCTTCAAGCTAACAAAATGGATCAGCAACAGCACAGAAGTGTTGTCTAAGATTCCAGATGAGGAAAAGGCACAGGGCAATAAAGATCTTGATCTGGACCATAACCCATTTCCCATAGAAAGAGCATTAGGAGTGCAATGGTGTGTCCAGTGTCCAGACTCCTTCAGGTTTAGAGTTGTCATCCAAAACAGGCCACTTACCAGAAGAGGCATCCTGTCCATGGTGAGTTCAGTATACGATCCTCTGGGGATCTTGGCACCAGTTATCTTGCCTGCTAAGAATATCTTGCAAGAATTGAGCAGATCCAAAATCAGCTGGGATGATGCTGTGCCAGAGAACCTTGCCCAGCAGTGGTTTAAGTGGGTACAGGGCATACAACAACTCTGTGAGTTTGAACTTGATCGATGTTTCAAGCCTGCCTGCTTTGGAGATCCTGTATCTGCTCATCTGCATCATTTCTCAGATGCCAGTGAAGTGGGCTATGGCACAGTCACATATCTTGTCCAACAAAACCGTCACAATCAAATACACTGCGCATTTGTCCTGGGAAAGGCTAGAGTAGCCCCTCTCAAGCCAACAACCATCCCACGACTGGAACTGACTGCAGCAACATTAGCAACAAGGATGGATTGCATGCTAAAAAAAGAACTACAGCTTCCATTAGGGGACTCTGTATTTTGGACAGACAGTACAGCTGTACTGAAGTATATTGCCAATGAAACTACAAGATTCCGCACCTTTGTGGCCAACAGGGTAGCGGCCATTATAGAGACTTCTGCGGTCTCTCAATGGAAATACATTTGCTCTCCACAAAATCCTGCAGATTATGCATCAAGGGGACAAGATGTTGATGCATTTATGCAGAACAAATCCTGGATTAGTGGCCCAGACTTTCTCACAAAGCCAGCACATAAATGGCCAGAGACCATTGTTCACCTGGATGAGCCTACAACAACGGACCCTGAGGTAAAGAAAACTGTAATGGTCAATGTTGTTGCAGTTGAAGAATCCAGAGACACAATGAAGCAGCTCATTGAGCACTTCTCCTCATGGCTACATCTTAAAAAGGCAACAGCATGGCTTCTCAGAATAAAAACCACATTGCTGAAGCTATCTAAGAGGAGAAAGGAATTAAGCCAGTGTCATTCACAGACTGAGATGGAGAAAGAAATGTCAAGCTTCAGTAGGAAACTTGTCAAGAAAACTCTAACAGTGGAAGAGCTTCAGAGAGCTGAGCAAGACATTGTTCGTTATTGCCAGCAAAAGAAATTTCATGAGGAAATTTTGGCTCTTAAAATGAACAGGCATGTTAGGAAAGGCAGTCATCTTTGCAAACTTAATCCAGTATTGATTGATGGCATTCTCAGAGTTGGTGGGAGACTTAAGCGAGCAGCCATTCCAGAAGAAGCCAAGTACCCTGCCATTCTGCCCAAAGACCATAGAATATCTGAGTTGATTGTGCAAGAGGTCCATAAAGAAACATGTCATGGTGGACATAATCATGTTCTCTCACAACTACGTCAGAAATACTGGATTCCCAATGCTACTGCTTTAATTTGAAAGGTCCTATCAAAGTGCGTCACCTGTCGGATATAGCAAGGTGGTTCTGGCCAACAACTAATGGCAGACTTACCCACAAACAGAGTTCTGCCAGACGAACCCCCATTCACCAAAACTGGTGTAGATTACTTTGGACCTTTTTCTGTGCAGCGTGGAAGAAGCACAGTAAAGAGATATGGGGTTATCTTTACTTGCCTGACTGTACGAGAAGTCCATATTGAAATGGCTCCGAGCTTGGACACTGATTCGTTTATCCACGCCTTGCGACGCTTCATTGCAAGACGTGGCCAGGTGTTGGAAATGTGTTCCGATAATGGGAGAAATTTTGTTGGTGCTGAGCGAGAGCTAAAAAAGGCTATTCAAGAGTGGAACACCTCCAAAATAGGGAATACTTTGCTTCAGCATAGCATCAAATGGATGTTGAACCCCCCTTCCGGCTCTCACCACGGAGGAGTTTGGGAATGCATGGTCCGTTCTATCAGGAAAGTACTTAACAACACTCTAATAATGCAAAATTTGGATGACGAAGGTCTACACACGTTCCTCTGTGAAGCAGAGGCCATCTTGAACAGTCGGCCAATCACCACACCATCAAACGACCCAAATGACATGGAGGCACTCACCCCAAACCATCTCCTGTTGTTAAAAACTAGGCCATCTATGCCTCCAGGACTGTTTTGAAAGGGAGGATCTCTATGCACGGAGAAGATGGAGGCAGGTGCAATACATGGCTGACATCTTTTGGAAAAGATGGGTGAGGGAGTATCTGCCTGAGTTACAGAAACGTCAAAAGTGGACAAGTGTATCACGGAATTATGTTCCTGGAGACATTGTTTTGATTGTGGATGAATCTGCGCCAAGAAATTCATGGGTGTTGGGTAGAGTTACCCATACAGTGCAGGATGAACATGGACTTGTTCGCAGAGTTCGAGTTAAGACAAATACCAGTGAGCTTGACAGACCCATCACTAAAATTTGTCTTCTTCAAGCCACAGAGTGAGGCAGTGGTAAAGACTGCACTCCTACGGTGTGTCAAGTGCTGGTAACCTCTGAAGACTTGATCTTTTTCCTTAAAGACTTTAATGTATCTACAAAGTATTCCTTTTATGTAAGATAATTGTTTCTATTGATAGAATACAATTAGGGGCCGGGGTGTGTATGGGCCAAGTACTAAAGCTGTTCTAAGATGCTATGTTTATTTCCAGTAATTTACTTTTTTGTGTCTATTGGTTTCAGCTATTTTTATTTAATGAGACAGTTTGTAGTTTGTGTAATATTTAAACTAAATAAACTAGCTTTATTATTTGTTAGTTCACTTTGTGGTACTGCAGTCTCAATATAAATGGGTACTGTCTCTTTAAGAGAAACGCTGTTTTGGGGGAAAGCCATAGATTAGGGAGAGCTTGAAAGGAACAGCAGTGGGGTAGCCATCAGCTGTGGAAGTACACAGTTTTCTTACCGTGGCCAGCGTTTTGTTTCATAATTATTCCTGGGGGAAACGTGGAAATAAAGTTTTATTTTTTTTTCTTTTAAAACCTCCAGTACAGTGGAAAATGGATAATTTCTTGACAGAACGACATGGCACGAGTAAAACCAATGCTTCACCCTAACTAAAGAGTTTGCCTCTACAAGTAGAGAGAGAGAGAGTTCGGTGTGAGGCTCGCTCTATCATTTTTCTACTAAGAGGTTTTTTCCAGAAACCCAGCCCTGATGACGTGAAACAGCAGTGAAAACAGAAAAGTACAGGTGTGCAGGACTGGCATGGAAACCCACTGCTTTATACGCAGACGACACAACAGATGAACGCTCACCTTTCACTCTCTTCTGTCTGTTTGTGCCTTTATTGCTTTTGTATTAAACAGTTTAGGGCTCTGACAAGCAGTTCATCGGTGTGGCCCTTTTTCATAGAGAATAATCAGATCCTAAAGCTTAGTCAGATCTCAGTAGTTAATGACAGTTTCCCAGTGTTTCTAGTCTTAAACTGCTCCTGTCCTCACTTTTCTGGAATGTGCTTCAGGCATCAATTTCAGAATGAACGTATTTTAACAAAACAATGAAGTTGACACGTTAAATGCCTTTGTTTTTATTGAAATACAGACTAAAGTCACTGTTTTCTGTTTTTATTTGGATCGTATTTACTGTCCCAACTCTTTTGGTATGAAGTTTGTAAATTAAACCTCTCCTGTCGTGTCTTAACAGGCACTGTCTTTCCAGAATCCACACCCTCAGTCTCCTCTCGACTGAAAGCCTTTCGTCGGCAGTTTCATACAGTCCGTGCTACTGCTGGGGACACTGTCCACCTGCACTGTCGCCTCTCACCTGAAACCAGTACAGCGGCCAGAGAGGTCAGGTGGTTTAAGGGGACAGACTGTATTGAAGTGTTCCAGGTCACTGTGGGAAGTTGCTGTGAAGGCAGTGGGAAACTGACACTGAGAGATGCTAAAGTCACTGATTCTGGACAATACAGGTGTGAAATGCTGGGAGAGAAGAAAGAGGAGATGTCCGTTATTCATCTGCACGTATCAGGTGAGTTTAGATCCTCCTGTAAAGGACAGTCTAGTACATTTATAATGCTGTGTTGAACTGTTATACTGTATGTACTGCATTGCATGTCTCCCACTGCACAGCAGGAGGCAACTGTAAATATTAAATATTAAATGGGAATTAAAGGAGAGGGTGTCAAAACTGTTGCATAATTCAATCACTGAGATGTAAACAAACTCATGCAAGAGTGGTTTGATGTGGAATGATTAATAGTGGAGAAACTTACCAGCTCAGAGTTCTTTACAGTGGTGGTGATAGGAACCAGGGGTCACACAAATATAGATGTTTTATTTTCCATGTAAAATGTCCAGTGAACCTGCACGTGTATTTTGAGTTGTATATGTAATGTTTATATTGGTACAATAGTGACATATATGAAAAACGTAAGTTTTCTTTGCAGACTTTTTGTCATATATCATCCTGCACATACCTCTTCACCAAGAGTGTGTTTTTAAAAACATGTTTTAGGCAAAAAAGCCCATGAAGTCCTGACCAACAGATGCTTATGTGGCTATTATTCTTCTATCTAGCAGGTTATTTAAGGATTACCCGCCTTGTTCAATCAGATAGAAATTTAATTCAGTGGGTATGCTCTATTCTGATTATTATTAAATTATTACAATTATTAACACACTATCAGGCTGTGTGTAAATATAATGACTATGTTTAAAGGTAATTCATGTAATAATATTAATGCACTAATAATATTAGTGCACTATTAAATGTACACCTGCTTCTCTTTGCATTGCTTCATTAAGGCTTGCTGAAATGCCTCATGTAAAAGATGACGAATCGTATAGTAGTGATGGATGAATTCTGAATACATGGTTCTAAACGTATTAAATAATGGATTCCATTACAAGACATTAAAAAGTAACATGTTCAGAATACCCTCTCCATGGATCACCACCTTATCGTGGTGGAGGGGTTTGTGTGCTTGAATGATCCTAGGAGTTGTCTGGAGCAAAAGCTCCTGGTAGGGTCTCCCATGGCAAACTGGTCCTAGGTGACAGGCCAGACAAAGTGTGATCCATAATCACCCCTATGAACACAAGAAAGCAGGACTTGTGTACCCTGCCCAGATCAGGGTTACCGGGGCCCCACCCTGGAGCCAGGCCTGTGGACGAGAGGATAGCTTCCCTACGCCTTCGGGTTGGGGAACGGGTCCTGACTGTTGTCTGTGCTTATGCACCGAACAGCAGTTCAGAGTACCCAGCCTTCCTAGAGTCCTTGGAAAGGGTGCTTGAAAGTGCTCCTCCTGGAGACTCTCTTGTCCTACTGGGGGACTTCAACGCTCATGTGGGCAACGACAGTGAGACCTGGAGGAGTGTGATTGGGAGGAATGGCCTCTCTGATCTGAACCCGAGTGGTGTTCAGTTTTTGGACTTCTGTGCAAACCACAGTTTGTCCATAACGAACACCATGTTTGAACACAAGGATGTCCATAAGTGCACATGGCACCAGTACACCCTAGGCCGCAGTTCAATGATTGACTTTGTAGTCGTGTCATCGGACTAAAGAGAGGAGCTGAGCTGTCAACTGATCACCACCTGGTGGTGAGTTGGATCAGGTGGTGGGGGAAGATGCCGGTCAGACCAGGCAAACCCAAACGTATAGTGAGGGTTTGCTGGGAACGTCTGGCAGAAGAACCTGTCAGATTGATCTTCAACTCACACCTCCATCAGAACTTTGACCAGATATCGGGGGAGGTGGGGGACATTGACTCAGAATGGGCCATGTTCCGCTCCTCCATTGTTGAAGCGGCTGACTGTAGCTGTGGTCGTAAGGTAGTTGGTGCCTGTCGGGGTGGTAATCCTCGAACCCGGTGGTGGACACCCCAGGTGAGAGATGCTGTCAAGCTGAAGAAGGAGTCCTACCATGCATGGTTGGCCTGTAGGACACCAGAGGCAGCTGGCAGATATCGACAGGCCAAGCGATCTGCAGTTTCAGTCATTGCCAAGGCAAAAACCCGGGTGTGGGAAGAGTTTGGTGAGGCCTTGGAAAGTAACTTTAAGTTGGCTCCGAAAATATTCTGGCAAACCATCAGACGACTCAGAAGGGGAAAGCAGTGTGCCACTAGCACTGTATATAGTGGAGATGGTGTGCTGCTGACTTCGACTGAAGACGTCATTGGGCGGTGGAAGGAATAATTTGAGGACCTTCTCAATCCCACCAACACGTTCTCCAGTGAGGAGGCAGAGTCTGCGGAATAGTCCATTACTGAGGCTGAAATTGCTAAGGTAGTTAAAAAGCTCCTTGGCGGCAGGGCTCCAGGGGTGGATGAGATTCGTTCCGAGTTCCTCAAGGCTCTGGATGTTGTGGGGCTGTCTTGGCTGACACGCCTTTTCAACATTGCATGGACATCTGGGGCGGTGCCACTGGATTGGCAGACTGGGGTGGTGGTGCCTCTTTTTAAAAAGGGGGACGGGAGGGTGTGTTCCAACTACAGGGGAATCACACTCATCAGCCTCTCTGGTAAGGTCTATGCAAGGGTGCTGGAGAAGAGAGTCCGGCTTATAGTCGAACCTCGGATCCAGGAGGAGCAGTGCGGGTTCCACCCTGGTCGTGGAACACTGGACCAACTCTTTACCCTCTCCAGGATTCTGGAGGGGTTCATGGGAGTTTGCCCAACCAGTCCACATGTGCTTTGTGGATTTGGAGAAGGCATTTGACTGTGTTCCCCGGGGTATTCTGTGGAAGGTGCTTTGGGAGTAAGGGGTACATGGCTCTTTGCTATGAGCCATTCAGGCCCTGTACAAACAAAGCAGGAGTTTGGCCGGCAGTAAGTCAGACTCATTCCCAGTGAGAGTTTGACTCCGTCAGGGCTGCCCTTTGTCACCGATTCTATTCATAATTTTTATGGATAGAATTTCTAGGGGCAGTCAGGGGATGGAGGGTGTCCGGTTTGGTGACCTCAAGGTCACATCGCTGCTGTTTGCAGATGATGTGGTCCTATTGGGGACATCAGGCCGTGAACTTCAGCTTTCGCTGGATCGGTTTGCAGCCGTGTGTGAAGCGACCGGGATGAGGATCAGTACCTCCAAATCCGAGGCCATGGTTCTCAGGCGGGAAAGGGTAAAAGCCCTCTCTGGGTCAGGGATGAGCTCTTGCCTCAAGTGGAGGAGTTTAAGTATCTCGGGGTCTAGTTCACGAGTGATGGTACAAGGGAGTGGGAGATTGACAGGCTGATTGGTGCTGGGTCAGCAGTGATGCGGGCTCTTTACTGTCTGTTGTGGTAAAGAAAGTGCTGAGCCATAAGGCAAGCCTCTTGATTTACTGGTCGATCTACGTTCCCACCCTCACCTATGGTCATGAGCTTTGGGTAATGACCGAAAAAACAAGATCGCGAATACAAGCGGCTGAAATGAGTTTCCTCTGCAGGGTGTCTGGACTCTCCCTTAGAGATAGGGTGAGAAGTTCGGTCATCCGGGAGGGACATGGAGTAGAGCCGCTGCTTCTCCATGTCGAGAGGAGCCAGCTGAGGTGGTTCAGGCATCTGGTTAGGATGCCTCCTGGACGCCTTCCTTGGGAGGTGTCACAGGCAAGTCCACCCGGGAGGAGACCCCGGGGAAGACCCAGGACTCGCTGGCATGACTATATCGCCCAGCTGGCCTGGGAGTGCCTGGGAATCCCCCCCAGGGAGCTAGTGGAAGTGGCTGGGGAAAGGGAGGTCTGGGCCTCATTGCTAAGGATGCTGCCCCCATGACCCGAACCCCGGAGAAGCGGAAGATGATGGATGGACGGATGGATGGATGTTCAGAATACATTTAGAATGTATTTAGAATGCATCTTGTATGCAAGATGAGAAAAAATTGTTTTGCCTAATTCACACTTTTCCACGCAGTTACTTGCTAGCAGTTTTCTTCATATAATTCTTCAGTTATGTTTCATGAAAAATTTGATTGTCATTTAAATGAAGTTTTCTCTCTCACTGCCTGATTCAGTCCATTGCTGCCCCCTTTATCCCCCAAGCAGGAGTACAGTACAACACATATGCGAAGCTTATCATGACAAACATGATTGTTAGTTGAATCATTTCTCAGCAGAGCTCAGAAATGCTGAGATTGCTACCTGGTCATCACATTGATTTATCAGTCTACTCAGACTTTAGCAGGAGCTTCAGAGTTTGTCTTCAGCAGTCTTTATCTGATGCTCACTGAAACATGATAGATCTTTCCATTTAGCTTGATTTGAAAAGACCTACAAACGTTCTTTCACTCAAGCGAATCCAGCACAGATTCAGCTTAATATCACTGAATGTATAAACACTGGGATGATTCATAGCCTAGTTTCTTGTTGTCTTAACGGACGTACTAATCTAATCCTATTCTGATCTTTTTTTCTTCCTCCCAGAGTTTAAACTGGTCTCCAGATCAGAAGATGTTGGAAAGCCGTCTCATGTTGAGCCTCTGAAACCCACTTCGAAGCAGCAGAGCTCTCCAGATTTTGGACCTCATGTTTTTTGTGGTCATGATGTCACTCTGCCCTGTTACCTCTCTCCTGAAACCAGTGCTGTAGCCATGGAGATCAGGTGGTTTAAAGGGACAGACTGCATTTACCTGTACCTGAATGGTCAGGTAACAGAGGGGAGGGGCTACGAGGGCAGAGTGAGCATGTTCACAGACGAGCTGCAGAGAGGAAACGTGTCTCTGAGTCTGCGAGATGTTCAGAGGTCAGATTATGGAGAGTACAGGTGTGAGGTCACTCATGGAGGACACAGGGTGAAAAACGATGGAGTGCGAATAAAAGGTAGAGCTTCAATTATTCTAAATATATGGTCCTTCTCAGAGTTAAACCTTAGAACCTAAAGTCCTCGCTCTGCAGCTCGTGTGGCTGTTTTTAGGCTTTATAGCTCAGGAAGGAACTCGGTCACAGACATCATACACATCACAATAAATGGTAATGCATCAGTGAGCAATCCGACTTAAACTCTTTACCTTTAATTATATCTGTTTTAGGCTCCATAACACATGAAGGGGGTTAAGTTGGAGGCATCATACACATCTGTAATGAACACGATCGGTCAGATACATGTGTGGGAGTGTATCAGCCAGGCATTGTAATTCCAGCTTAGAAAACAAGTAGAAATGCACATATTTAAACACAGTTTTAGGAATTGTAGGAATTACAAACATTTTGACGCATAGCTTACATAACTAATATAGATAAAACTGTCAATCCTATTTTGGATTGAACTCTGGGGTCGTATTACAGAAATTTCCTATCTTTTTGTCTAATGTTGAGATCTGACAGGTCAAGATATGATTTTTACAAATTCATATTACAGAAGCAAAACTTCCATCCATCCATCCATCCATTATGTTCCGCTTGTCCGGGGTTCGGGTCGCGGGGGCAGCATCCTAAGCAATGAAGCCCAGACCTCCCTTTCCCCAGCCACTTCCACTAGCTCTCCAAGGGGGTTTCCGAGGTGCTCCCAGGCCAGCTGGGCGATATAGTCGCGCCAGCGTGTCCTGGGTCTTCCCCGGGGTCTCCTCCCAGGTGGACTCGCCTGTGACACCTCCCGAGGGAGGCGTCCAGGAGGCATCCTAACCAGATGCCCGAACCACCTCAGCTGGCTCCTCTCGACGTGAAGAAGCAGCGGCTCTACTCTGAGTCCTTCCCGGATGACTGAACTTCTCACCCTATCTCTAAGGGAGAGTCCAGACACCCTGCGGAGGAAACTCATTTCGGCCGCTTGTATTCGCGATCTTATTCTTTCGGTCATTACCCAAAGCTCATGACCATAGGTGAGGGTGGGAACGTAGATCGACCGGTAAATCGAGAGCCTTGCCTTATGGCTCCATACACGGGTTTTTGCCTTGGCAACAACTGAAGCCGCAGATCGCTTGGCCTGTCGATACCTGCCAGCTGCCTCTGGTGTCCCACAGGCCAACCATGCCCGGTAGGACTCCTTCTTCAGCTTGACGGCATCTCTCACCTGGGGTGTCCACCACCGGTTTCGAGGATTACCGCCCCGACAGGCACCAACTACCTTACGGCCACAGCTACAGTCAGCCGCTTCAGCAATGGAGGAACGGAACATGGCCCATTCTGAGTCAATGTCCCCCACCTCCCCTGATATCTGGTCAAAGTTCTGACGGAGGTGTGAGTTGAAGATCAATCTGACAGGTTCTTCTGCTAGACGTTCCCAGCAAACCCTCACTATGCGTTTGGGCTTGCCTGGTCTGACCGGCATCTTCCCCCACCACCTGATCCAACTCACCACCAGGTGGTGATCAGTTGACAGCTCAGCTCCTCTCTTTACCCGAGTGTCCAAAACACATGGCCGCAATTCCGATGACACGACTACAAAGTCAATCATTGAACTGCGGCCTAGGGTGTCCTGGTGCCATGTGCACTTATGGACATCCTTGTGTTCAAACATGGTGTTCGTGATGGACAAACTGTGGTTTGCACAGAAGTCCAAAAACTGAACACCACTCGGGTTCAGATCAGAGAGGCCATTCCTCCCAATCACACCCCTCCAGGTCTCACTGTCATTGCCCACGTGAGCGTTGAAGTCCCCCAGTAGGACAATAGAGTCTCCAGGAGGAGCACTTTCAAGCACCCTTCCCAAGGACTCTAAGAAGGCTGGGTACTCTGAACTGCTGTTCGGTGCATAAGCACAGACAACAGTCAGGACCCGTTCCCCAACCCGAAGGCGTAGGAAAGCTACCCTCTCGTCCACCGGAGAAAACCCCAACATACAGGCACCGAGTCGAGGGGCTATGAGAAAGCCCACACCTGCCCGCCGCCTCTCACCATGGGCAACTCCAGAAAAGAATAAAGTCCAGCCCCTCTCAAGGAGATTGGACCCAGAGCCCAAGCTGCGTGTTGAGGTGAGCCCGACTATATCTAGCCGGTATCTCTCAACCTCGCGCACCAACTCAGGCTCCTTCCCCGCCAGTGAGGTAACGTTCCAAGTTCCAAAAGCCAGTTTCAGCAACCGAGGATCAGAACGCCAAGGCCCACGCCTTCGGACACTGCCCGATCCACAACGCACCGAACCCCTACTACTGCCCCTCCCATTGGTGGTGGGTCGATGGGAGGGGGGACTCATGTAACTCCTTCGGGCTGGGCCCGGCCGGGCACCATGAGTAAATGCCCGGCCACCAGACGCTCGCTGGCGAGCCCCTCCCCCAGGCCTGGCTCCAGGGTGGGGCCCCGGTAACCCTGTTCCGGGCAGGGTACACAAGTCCTGTTTTTCTGTCTTCATAGGGGTTATTATGGATCACACTTTGTCTGACCTGTCACCTAGGACCAGTTTGCCATGGGAGACCCTACCAGGAGCTTTTGCTCCAGACAACATAGCTCCTAAGATCATTCAAGCACGCAAACCCCTCCACCACGATAAGGTGGTGATCCAAGGAGAGGAGAAGCAAAACTTAATTTAGGAATCGTATCTTACAGCATCGTACCTCAAGTTAGTAAATACCAAACTACTTGATCAAAGTCAACACTCAACTGTCATGTCTGTTACAGTTACTGTTGCTCCAGTTACTGATGTAAATAAGGTCAAAACTAGACAAAAATGCAATGAACTGGAGATTGTTAATATTGTTAGAGTGCCCCCTGCTGTTGCTCCAAAATGGGTTTCGCCAAGCGCAATAATGTTTTTCTTCCTGATAAACAGACACACGTTCAGCTCCGCCTCCTCATTACTTCCCTACCACTGTAATATTTCATCATAAACATTAACTCAGGAAGGTGTTCAGAAGGGCGGTGGAGTTCGAGTCGGCAGCATCTGAGATTTTTAAAATGAGTGTTACGACCCTACAGGAAAGCCTAGGGGATAAAGGGGGGCAGTAACATATGGTTTCGATGTGATGTTTGCAGCACAAATCAGGAAGGAACAAGACAAGAATGGGTTACCTTCTTTTGTCTTGTTATTACACTCCGGGGTTAAAGTACACTCAGATTATGATTTGAGTAAGACCTCCATAACATCAATATGTACAATATTTACAAAAAAGAAAAAGGCAAATATGCTTGCTGTCAAAAGAACAGAATTCTGGACCCAGGCGGCGCTAAATCAAAGTAATAATCAAAACAAACAAAACACTACCCTAGCACTTTAATTCTAATCCTCACCTGTGGCAAAAACAAAAAAAACTATCTACAGTAGTCTTCCCTATTGCATAACATAAATACATGGGTCAGCGCCTGCCCCTTACCTAAGGTGTCTATACGTTGGGCTGCTACGTGATGTAAAATGTATGAACGCGCCCATCTACCCTGTCCAGAACCCCAACAAAGCACAGCAGCGAGAGAGAGAGAGAGAGAGAGAGAGAGAGCAAGAGAGCATAGACAGCCACAAAACAGCAATACTAACAGGATTAACAGTGCGAGGAACGAGAACCTAAGCTAACCTGAACTGGACAGCTTGATCAACACAGACAAGCCTAACTCAGACACACACACAACTGCACCAGCAGAAACAACAAGCTCATGCAGCTGCGACAGCAACTATAACTAGGAGCATGAGTGCGTGAAAACAGCTTGGAGCACAGGGATTTAAAGTTATGAAAGTTTTTAGGAGATCTAGTCTAGAAGTCAGTGGATAAGATTATGAACTTTTGTGGTTTGTTTCTTGTCCATCTGCACTGTGATGTGCTGCCCTAATGAGTTTTATACACTTAGTGTTCAGCAAATTTGGATGTTAATTCCCTCAAATTAAAGCTGAATGTCTGCATTTTGAGCTCATATTCATAATTCAATTTAACTCCAATAGTCTGTGGTAGAGAACTGAAATAACAGTAACTTTGTTGATGTCCAAATACTTATGGATCTGACTGTATTGCACTGTGCTACTGCTTCATATTACAGATACAGTAAATAAATAGGTATTTATAATTATATTATAATAAACTACCACCTAAAAATAAATCCATAGTTTACAGTTCTGTATCTCAGGTAGCCGCTGTTTTAGATCATTAGTAAAATGAAGTCATTGGCTTTGTAAGCCCTGACCAGTACAGTGGAGCTCTTTCAGTTACATTATGTTCTGTTATAGTTCATGTGAGCATATTGTGTAAATGACCGTAATGACAGTTTACAGCAACATCTGATTAAGTGTGTCTTCAGTAGAGAGATGACTGACACACACATTTCTGTCTCTCTTTTCAGAGTTTAAATTATTCTCCCTCCCAGAGAACTATCACTCTCTCATTCCTCAGCCTTTTACTGTCCGTGCTTGTGCTGGTAATGATGTCCTTCTGCCTGGTTTCCTCTCACCTAAAACCAGTGCTGTTGCCATGGAGATCAGGTGGTTTAAAGGGACAGACTGCCTTTACCTGTACCAGAATGGTCAGGTGACAGAGGGGAGGGGCTATGAGGGCAGAGTGAGCATGTTAACTGATGAGCTGGAGAATGGAAACGTATCTCTGAAGCTGAAAGATTATCAGTCAGATGGAGGAGAATACAGGTGTGAGGTCACTTATGGAAAACACAAGATGGAAAACAAAGTTCACCTGCATATAGAGGGTAAATATTGATGCCGCTCAGCGCTAACCAAGTGACTGAGAAGCAGGCAGGTCATGTCTAGCTATAGAGTCTCTGATCATGGCCGACACTGACCAACACTCAGCCCATCACAGAATGACACACTTAACACGTGTGCACATCCATCCATCCATCCATCCATCCATCCATCCATCCATCCATCCATCATCTTCCGCTTCTCCGGGGTTCGGGTCGTGGGGGCAGCATCCTAAGCAATGAGGCCCAAACCTCCCTTTCCCCAGCCACGTCCACTAGCTCTCCAAGGGGGATTCCGAGGCGCTCCCAGGCCAGCTGGGCGATATAGTCACGCCAGCGTGTCCTGGGTCTTCCCCGGGGTCTCCTCCCAGGTGGACTTGCAAGGTGGTTGTCCAGTATGGTGGCCTCAGGATTTAACGTCTGCTTTTTGCGGATGATGTGGTCCTGTTGGCGTCATCAGGCCGGGACCTCCAGCTCTCTCTGGACCAGTTTGCAGCCTAGTGTGAAGCGGCTGGGATGAAAATCAGCACCTCTAAATCTGAGACCAGGGTCCTCAGTCGGAAAAAGGTAGAATACTCTGTCCAGGTTGGGAGTGAATTCTTGCCCCAAGTGGAGGAGTTTAAATATCTTGGGATTTTGTTCATGAGTGAAGGAAGGATGGAGCGAGAGGTTCGCAGGTGTGGCACCTGCAGTAATGCAGACCCTATACCGGTCTGTCATGGTGAAGAGAGCTGAGCCAGAAGGCGAAGCTGTCAATTTACCGGTCAATCTACATTCCAACTCTCACCTATGGTCACAAGCTTTGGGTAGTGACTGAAAGAACGAGATCACGGATACAAGTGGCTGAAATGAGCTGTCTCCGCAGGGTCGCCGGGCTCTCCCTTAGAGATAGGGTGAGAAGATCTGCGATTCGGGAGAGGCTCAGAGTAGAGCTGCTGCTCCTCCATTTTAAAAGAAGCCAGTTGAGTTGAGTTGGTTCAGGCATCTGGTAAGGATGGCCGCTGGACGCCTCCCTAGGGAGGTGTTCCAGACATGTCCGACGGGGAGGAGACCCCAGGGAAGACCCAGGACACATTGGAGGGATTATATCTCTCGACTGTCTTGGGAACGCATCGGTATCCCTCCGGAAGAAATGGAAGAGGGGGTGGGGGAGAGGGAGGCCTGGGCCTCTTAGGCTGCTGCCTCCGCAACCTGGATAAGCAGTTGAGAATGGATGGATGGATGGAATACATTTTCTGATTCTTCAAGCTTTGTGCTAACACTTGACAACTGGTGGCTCCTCTGGTCTTCACTGCTTCTTCGCTTCCATGATCAACATAGTCATCAGATGGAAACTTTGCCTGTGACCTCGTCGCAGAATTCAACCTCTGAAGTGTGTAAAACGAAAAATAGATAAAAATAAACCAGAGCCATTATGGAAACAAGTGCTGAATGTAGATAAAGTAAACGTGGAACTCTTTCTTCCCAAACATTAAAGTATATTTTGGAGGAAAAAAGCATTTGATGAATAGAACACCTTTCCAGCTGTTAATCATGGTGGTGGCTCTATTAGTTTTTGGGGTTGTGTGGCAGCCAGTGCACAGAAAACACTGCACAGGTAGATGTAAAAATGAATTCCAGTAAATATCATTTAATTCTGGGAGCAAATGTGCTGCAGTCAGTCAAGAAACAAACTGTAAAGAAGCCATTGGACAACAGGATAATGATCCAAAACACACCTCAAAATCAACCATGAACTACATCCATAAAAAACAAGCAGAAGGTTTTGGAATGGTCCTCATACTTTTTACATCTGTTCTGCAAAGAGTGTGAGACAATTCCTCAACCAAGAACAGAAACACTCATATTCAGCTAGAGAGTGTAGCTTTGCTGTGATATCTGACTGACTTGGTAAAGTCTCCAGATTATTTAATCAAATATAAAGTAACTGAGCATTAACAACTGCGGAGAAAATGCATAAAAGCCTGTCTTAAAGGCACAGCAAGCTTTTATAATCCATGCTTAACCTCGTAAAGAGCATTAAAGTTATACTTAACACAAAAAAACAATTACCAACTTATTTGATTATCATTACTTTAAATATGTATTATAATGTTTTAAATTAGAACAAGAAGAATCTCATTAATTGAGCTTTATCTATTGTTTTATTCCACAGCTCCAGGTCGCTTGACTGAGTATTAAATTTCTCCACTCTGAACTCCATTCACTCTCTTCACTTTCTCTTTTCAGACAGATGTTTATAAATTGCTTATTTTAAAAGTCTGTAAGATGTTGAACTTGAACATGAAGACATTCACTAACTGCACTTTACCTATTGTTTTATTTACAGCTCCAGGTTGTTTTTGTGAGTATTATATTTCTCCACTCTGAACTCCTTTCACTCTCTTCACTTTCTCTTTTCAGAAAGATGTTTATAAATTTCTTCTTTATCCAGAAAACCTTCAGTCACATTTACATTAAAGCCTCTTTCACAAGCCATGATTTGCTGTGATTTTCAGAATTAAGGTCTTTACACACTGAACATGATTTGTAGGATCTCCGTGTCCCAGTAACCACGTTTTTAAATGAAATGATTAGTTTGTCTTCATCGCCGATTGTGTCAGCATCTCCACAAGCAGCTCAGTCAGAGTTCCAGAGCTGAGCTGTGTGTGAAAGATAAACTGAACAATATGAACGACAGCAGAAATGTCCAAATATGTTGCGTCTGGTGTGTGTCGTTTCAGTATGTTCTGCATATGGATGTTTTGTGTTTGTGTTGTTTATTAATGTGTTGTGTAAAGGCCTCGACATTTAAGAGTTTAGTTTGTTGAATAATAAGAATATTTCATTGATGTTCCACCAAAACCTGCAGAAGCCCTGTAAATGTGTTCCTGAGACAAAGTGCCACTTTTATTTCTGTCTGAATACCAAAACACCAGAAACAGCCCTAAATATTCACTTGTACAATTTCAGCAATCAAAAGCCTCAAAAACACATTTCTCACTTATATTATTTCCACTACTGAGGTTAGCCAGGTGGGAAACATGAAAAAAGAGGCTACAGTTAGCGTGTTATACCAGCTTTGACCAGCAGGGCTGTTTTCTTTTTACCCCTTTCCCTTTGGAGACTAGCGAGATTTCTCACAGAGAAATTCCTGCTGAACACCTTTCACACTGTATACTCTTAATGTAGATGATTGTTTATGAATTGAACTGTGCTTAATTATTATTTACTTAATGTTTCTCACCACAGGGAGACGTAACAAGGGATCTAAACCTTTTAAACATCAAGTGAGTAAATCTATCAATGTATTTACTGTATATAGAAGCCAGTTTCTGACTCCATGTTCCTGAATTCGTGGGTTATTCCGAGCTCATGGTTGTACTTTACCACTGAGCCCTCGTTTGTCATGTAGTCGTTTATGATAAATTATGTTCTGGTACTGAAAGTATCACGTGTCTCTCTCACGTACAACAATGTGCCACTATTTAGTATTGAACCCTGTTCAGGTCTGTGTTGAACTGTGTTCAGTTTAGTATTGAACCCTGTTCAGTTTAGTATTGAACTGTGTTCAGGTCTGTGTTGAACCGTGTTCAGTTTAGTATTGAACCCTGTTCAGGTCTGTGATGAACTGTGTTCAGTTTAGTATTGAACCCTGTTCAGGTCTGTGTTGAACCGTGTTCAGTTTAGTATTGAACCCTGTTCAGGTCTGTATTGAACTGTGTTCAGTTTAGTATCGAACCCTGTTCAGGTCTGTGTTGAACTGTGTTCAGTTTAGTATTGAACTGTGTTCAGGTCTGTGTTGAACCGTGTTCAGTTTAGTATTGAACCGTGTTCAGTTTAGTATTGAACCTTGTTCAGTTTAGTATTGAACCGTGTTCAGTTTAGTATTGAACCGTGTTCAGGTCTGTGTTGAACCCTGTTCAGGTCTGTATTGAAGCGTGTTCAGTTTAGTATTGAACTGTGTTCAGGTCTGTGTTTGAACTGTGTCCAGTTTAGTATTGAACCGTGTTCAGGTCTGTGTTGAACCCTGTTCAGGTCTGTATTGAACCGTGTTCAGTTTAGTATTGAACCGTGTTCAGTTTAGTATTGAACTGTGTTCAGGTCTGTGTTTGAACTGTGTCCAGTTTAGTATTGAACCGTGTTCAGATCTGTATTGAACCGTGTTCAGTTTAGTATTGAACCGTGTTCAGTTTTGTATTGAACTGTGTTCAGATCTGTATTGAACCGTGTTCAGTTTAGTATTGAACCGTGTTCAGTTTAGTATTGAACCCTGTTCAGGTCTGTGATGAACCGTGTTCAGTTTAGTATTGAACCGTGTTCAGGTTAGTATTGAACCGTGTTCAGTTTAGTATTGAACCGTGTTCAGTTTAGTATTGAACCGTGTTCAGTTTAGTATTGAACCGTGTTCAGATCTGTATTGAACCGTGTTCAGTTTAGTATTGAACCCTGTTCAGGTCTGTATTGAACCGTGTTCAGGTCTGTATTGAACCGTGTTCAGATCTGTATTGAACCGTGTTCAGATCTGTATTGAACCGTGTTCAGTTTAGTATTGAACCGTGTTCAGTTTAGTATTGAACCGTGTTCAGTTTAGTATTGAACCCTGTTCAGGTCTGTATTGAACCGTGTTCAGTTTAGTATTGAACCGTGTTCAGTTTAGTATTGAACCGTGTTCAGATCTGTATTGAACCGTGTTCAGTTTAGTATTGAACCCTGTTCAGGTCTGTATTGAACCCTGTTCAGTTTAGTATTGAACCGTGTTCAGTTTAGTATTGAACCGTGTTCAGATCTGTATTGAACCGTGTTCAGATCTGTATTGAACCGTGTTCAGATCAGTATTGAACCGTGTTCAGTTTAGTATTGAACCGTGTTCAGTTTAGTATTGAACCGTGTTCAGGTCTGTGTTGAACCGTGTTCAGTTTAGTATTGAACCGTGTTCAGTTTAGTATTGAACCATGTTCAGATCTGTATTGAACCGTGTTCAGTTTAGTATTGAACCCTGTTCAGGTCTGTGTTGAACCGTGTTCAGTTTAGTATTGAGCCGTGTTCAGGTCTGTATTGAACAGTGTTCAGTTTAGTATTGAACCCTGTTCAGGTCTGTATTGAACAGTGTTCAGTTTAGTATTGAACCCTGTTCAGGTCTGTGTTGAACCGTGTTCAGTTTAGTATTGAGCTGTGTTCAGGTCTGTATTGAACATTGTTCAGTTTAGTATTGAACCCTGTTCAGGTCTGTATTGAACAGTGTTCAGTTTAGTATTGAACCCTGTTCAGGTCTGTATTGAACAGTGTTCAGTTTAGTACTGAACCTTGTTCAGGTCTGTGTTGAACTGTGTTCAGTTTAGTATTGAACCCTGTTCAGGTCAAAACAATTACCAACTTATTTGATTATCATTACTTTAAATAATGTATTATAATGTTTTAAATTTGAACAAGAAGAATCTCATTAATTGAGCTTTATCTATTGTTTTATTTACAGCTCCAGGTCGCTTGACTGAGTATTAAATTTCTCCACTCTGAACCGTTCACTCTCTTCACTTTCTCTTTTCAGAAAGATGTTAATAAATTGCTTATTTTAAAAGTCTGTAAGATGTTGAACTTGAACATGAAGACATTCACTAACTGCACTTTACCTATTGTTTTATTTACAGCTCCAGCTTGTTTCAGTGAGTATTATATTTCTCCACTCTGAACTCCTTTCACTCTCTTCACTTTCTCTTTTCAGAAAGATGTTTATAAATTTCTTCTTTATCCAGAAAACCTTCAGTCACATTTACATTAAAGCCTCTTTCACAAGCCATGATTTGCTGTGATTTTCAGAATTAAGGTCTTTACACACTGAACATGATTTGTAGGATCTCCGTGTCCCAGTAACCACGTTTTTAAATGAAATGATTAGTTTGTCTTCATCGCCGATTGTGTCAGCATCTCCACAAGCAGCTCAGTCAGAGTTCCAGAGCTGAGCTGTGTGTGAAAGATAAACTGAACAATATGAACGACAGCAGAAATGTCCAAATATGTTGCGTCTGGTGTGTGTCGTTTCAGTATGTTCTGCATATGGATGTTTTGTGTTTGTGTTGTTTATTAATGTGTTGTGTAAAGGCCTCGACATTTAAGAGTTTAGTTTGTTGAATAATAAGAATATTTCATTGATGTTCCACCAAAACCTGCAGAAGCCCTGTAAATGTGTTCCTGAGACAAAGTGCCACTTTTATTTCTGTCTGAATACCAAAACACCAGAAACAGCCCTAAATATTCACTTGTACAATTTCAGCAATCAAAAGCCTCAAAAACACATTTCTCACTTATATTATTTCCACTACTGAGGTTAGCCAGGTGGGAAACATGAAAAAAGAGGCTACAGTTAGCGTGTTATACCAGCTTTGACCAGCAGGGCTGTTTTCTTTTTACCCCTTTCCCTTTGGAGACTAGCGAGATTTCTCACAGAGAAATTCCTGCTGAACACCTTTCACACTGTATACTCTTAATGTAGATGATTGTTTATGAATTGAACTGTGCTTAATTATTATTTACTTAATGTTTCTCACCACAGGGAGATTTAACAAGGGACCTGAACCTGTTAAAACACCAAGTGAGTAAATCTATCAATGTATTTACTGTATATAGAAGCCAGTTTCTGACTCCATGTTCCTGAATTCGTGGGTTATTCCGAGCTCATGGTTGTACTTTACCACTGAGCCCTCGTTTGTCATGTAGTCGTTTATGATAAATTATGTTCTGGTACTGAAAGTATCACGTGTCTCTCTCACGTACAACAATGTGCCACTATTTAGTATTGAACCCTGTTCAGGTCTGTGTTGAACTGTGTTCAGTTTAGTATTGAACCCTGTTCAGTTTAGTATTGAACTGTGTTCAGGTCTGTGTTGAACCGTGTTCAGTTTAGTATTGAACCCTCTTCAGGTCTGTGATGAACTGTGTTCAGTTTAGTATTGAACCCTGTTCAGGTCTGTGTTGAACCGTGTTCAGTTTAGTATTGAACCCTGTTCAGGTCTGTATTGAACTGTGTTCAGTTTAGTATCGAACCCTGTTCAGGTCTGTGTTGAACTGTGTTCAGTTTAGTATTGAACTGTGTTCAGGTCTGTGTTGAACCGTGTTCAGTTTAGTATTGAACCGTGTTCAGTTTAGTATTGAACCGTGTTCAGGTCTGTGTTGAACCCTGTTCAGGTCTGTATTGAAGCGTGTTCAGTTTAGTATTGAACTGTGTTCAGGTCTGTGTTTGAACTGTGTCCAGTTTAGTATTGAACCGTGTTCAGGTCTGTGTTGAACCCTGTTCAGGTCTGTATTGAACCGTGTTCAGTTTAGTATTGAACCGTGTTCAGTTTAGTATTGAACTGTGTTCAGGTCTGTGTTTGAACTGTGTCCAGTTTAGTATTGAACCGTGTTCAGATCTGTATTGAACCGTGTTCAGTTTAGTATTGAACCGTGTTCAGTTTAGTATTGAACTGTGTTCAGATCTGTATTGAACCGTGTTCAGTTTAGTATTGAACCGTGTTCAGTTTAGTATTGAACCCTGTTCAGGTCTGTGATGAACCGTGTTCAGTTTAGTATTGAACCGTGTTCAGTTTAGTATTGAACCGTGTTCAGTTTAGTATTGAACCGTGTTCAGATCTGTATTGAACCGTGTTCAGTTTAGTATTGAACCCTGTTCAGGTCTGTATTGAACCGTGTTCAGGTCTGTATTGAACCGTGTTCAGTTTAGTATTGAACTGTGTTCAGATCTGTATTGAACCGTGTTCAGTTTAGTATTGAACCGTGTTCAGTTTAGTATTGAACCCTGTTCAGGTCTGTATTGAACCGTGTTCAGTTTAGTATTGAACCGTGTTCAGTTTAGTATTGAACCGTGTTCAGATCTGTATTGAACCGTGTTCAGTTTAGTATTGAACCCTGTTCAGGTCTGTATTGAACCGTGTTCAGTTTAGTATTGAACCCTGTTCAGGTCTGTATTGAACCGTGTTCAGTTTAGTATTGAACCGTGTTCAGTTTAGTATTGAACCGTGTTCAGATCTGTATTGAACCGTGTTCAGATCTGTATTGAACCGTGTTCAGTTTAGTATTGAACCGTGTTCAGTTTAGTATTGAACCGTGTTCAGTTTAGTATTGAACCCTGTTCAGGTCTGTGTTGAACCGTGTTCAGTTTAGTATTGAACCGTGTTCAGTTTAGTATTGAACCATGTTCAGATCTGTATTGAACCGTGTTCAGTTTAGTATTGAACCCTGATCAGGTCTGTATTGAACAGTGTTCAGTTTAGTATTGAACCCTGTTCAGGTCTGTGTTGAACCGTGTTCAGTTTAGTATTGAGCCGTGTTCAGGTCTGTATTGAACAGTGTTCAGTTTAGTATTGAACCCTGTTCAGGTCTGTATTGAACAGTGTTCAGTTTAGTACTGAACCTTGTTCAGGTCAAAACAATTACCAACTTATTTGATTATCATTACTTTAAATAATGTATTATAATGTTTTAAATTTGAACAAGAAGAATCTCATTAATTGAGCTTTATCTATTGTTTTATTTACAGCTCCAGGTCGCTTGACTGAGTATTAAATTTCTCCACTCTGAACCGTTCACTCTCTTCACTTTCTCTTTTCAGAAAGATGTTAATAAATTGCTTATTTTAAAAGTCTGTAAGATGTTGAACTTGAACATGAAGACATTCACTAACTGCACTTTACCTATTGTTTTATTTACAGCTCCAGGTTGTTTTTGTGAGTATTATATTTCTCCACTCTGAACTCCTTTCACTCTCTTCACTTTCTCTTTTCAGAAAGATGTTTATAAATTTCTTCTTTATCCAGAAAACCTTCAGTCACATTTACATTAAAGCCTCTTTCACAAGCCATGATTTGCTGTGATTTTCAGAATTAAGGTCTTTACACACTGAACATGATTTGTAGGATCTCCGTGTCCCAGTAACCACGTTTTTAAATGAAATGATTAGTTTGTCTTCATCGCCGATTGTGTCAGCATCTCCACAAGCAGCTCAGTCAGAGTTCCAGAGCTGAGCTGTGTGTGAAAGATAAACTGAACAATATGAACAACAGCAGAAATGTCCAAATATGTTGCGCCTGGTGTGTGTCGTTTCAGTATATTCTGCATATGGATGTTTTGTGTTTGTGTTGTTTATTAATGTGTTGTGTAAAGGCCTCGACATTTAAGAGTTTAGTTTGTTGAATAATAAGAATATTTCATTGATGTTCCACCAAAACCTGCAGAAGCCCTGTAAATGTGTTCCTGAGACAAAGTGCCACTTTATTTCTGTCTGAATACCAAAACACCAGAAACAGCCCTAAATATTCACTTGTACAATTTCAGCAATCAAAAGCCTCAAAAACACATTTCTCACTTATATTATTTCCACTACTGAGGTTAGCCAGGTGGGAAACATGAAAAAAGAGGCTACAGTTAGCGTGTTATACCAGCTTTGACCAGCAGGGCTGTTTTCTTTTTACCCCTTTCCCTTTGGAGACCAGCGAGATTTCTCACAGAGAAATTCCTGCTGAACACCTTTCACACTGTATACTCTTAATGTAGATGATCGTTTATGAATTGAACTGTGCTTAATTATTATTTACTTAATGTTTCTCACCACAGGGAGATTTAACAAGGGACCTGAACCTGTTAAAACACCAAGTGAGTAAATCTATCAATGTATTTACTGTATATAGAAGCCAGTTTCTGACTCCATGTTCCTGAATTCGTGGGTTATTCCGAGCTCATGGTTGTACTTTACCACTGAGCCCTCGTTTGTCATGTAGTCGTTTATGATAAATTATGTTCTGGTACTGAAAGTATCACGTGTCTCTCTCACGTACAACAACGTGCGCTATAGATTTCTGATATTGGTGATGTCAGAAAGCCACTCACACGAACATGTTTGACAGACATCAACACGTCTCTCCCTGTGACGTATATTCATGTGGTTATTATATATACAATATATACAATATTCTATTAAACTGTCTGCTAATAAACTTAATTTCAGACATTGGTGAGTCAGAAAGTCACTCAGTCACAAACACACAGCTGAATTCATTCCTGTTGTATTTACAGAAAAGCGAAAAAGACGTGCGAGTGATTCGAGTGACCATCGGCCCAGTAAGCTGATATTTTCTCTCCCTGGACTCTTTACATACAGAACCTGGACACTGTGCACTCTGACCATTTCCTGTCCTCTCTCTGTTCAACTTCAGTGACAGTAAATATAGCAGGTTAATCGTCTGAGCTGCGTCTCTGAACTCATTTCACTATCTGACCTGATGACTGTGAATCAGCTCAGTACAGTTAGTGTGGCTCAGTGAAATCGGGCACAGACGAACAGTTGATCTTCAGTTATTTACAGCATTAAATCAATTAGAAATGAGTTAAGTTACTGTGTAATGATTTCCTGAAAGTCTTATTGTTTCCATAAAGACTAAATGGTGTATAAACAACATCCACCTTCACTGATCCAAATGATTTCATGTGGTAAACTTCATTTTTACAGAAGAGCCAGAAAAGCCAGGGAGAAGGTGGAGTTGTGAAATGCTTCCTCCAGAGTGTAAGTCCATATTCACTTTCTCTCTGAGCTGATGAAGCTCTGTGTGGTTCCTGTATATGTTGTTGCTGTCCAAAAAAGAAAACCCAACTGCCCATTTTTTCTTATTTCTATTTTCCACATCAAGTGTAGCCTTTCACACATGAATCGGAATGAATACATCTAGAAATGGGTTGTTTAAAAAAATCCATCATAAAATGCACCGTAGATTTTATGAAAAATGCATTTTTTGTAAAACATTGTTTTTAAGATTTTTTGTGATCTGTAGATACATATATAACCACATTTCAGCGTTTTTTTTTAAAATATATTTTGTGGACTGGTTTATTGTATCACTAATTTTGGCCAGTTTTGTTGAATTGCATTTTGTATTGAAATGTGTTCAGTTAGTATTGAACCACATTCAGGTTCACAGATCAATACAGACCTGAAAAGAGTTCAATACTAAACTGAAGTGTGTTCAGACCTGTATTGGACCGTGTTCAGATCTGTGTTGAACCGTGTTCAGTTTAGTATTGAACCCTGTTCAGGTCTGTATTGAACCGTGTTCAGTTTAGTATTGAACCCTGTTCAGGTCTGTGTTGAACCGTGTTCAGTTTAGTATCGAACCCTGTTCAGGTCTGTGTTGAACCCTGTTCAGGTCTGTATTGAACCGTGTTCAGTTTAGTATTGAACCCTGTTCAGGTCTGTATTGAACCGTGTTCCGTTTAGTATTGAACCGTGTTCAGATCTGTATTGAACTGTGTTCAGTTTAGTATTGAGCCGTGTTCAGGTCTGTGTTGAACTGTGTTCAGTTTAGTATTGAACCCTGTTCAGGTCTGTGTTGAACTGTGTTCAGTTTAGTATTGAACCCTGTTCAGGTCTGTGTTGAACCGTGTTCAGTTTAGTATTGAGCCGTGTTCAGGTCTGTGTTGAACTGTGTTCAGTTTAGTATTGAGCCGTGTTCAGGTCTGTGTTGAACAGATGTTCAGTTTAGTATCGAACCCTGTTCAGGTCTGTGTTGAACTGTGTTCAGTTTAGTATTGAACCCTGTTCAGTTTAGTATTGAACCCTGTTCAGATCTGTGTTGAACTGTGTTCAGTTTAGTATTGAACCTTGTTCAGGTCTGTGATGAACTGTTTTCAGTTTAGTATTGAACCCTGTTCAGTTTAGTATTGAACCCTGTTCAGTTTAGTATTGAACCCTGTTAAGGTCTGTATTGAACCGTGTTCAGTTTAGTATTGAACCCTGTTCAGGTCTGTGTTGAACCGTGTTCAGTTTAGTATTGAACCCTGTTCAGGTCTGTATTGAACCGTGTTCAGTTTAGTATTGAACCCTGTTCAGGTCTGTATTGAACCGTGTTCAGTTTAGTATTGAGCCGTGTTCAGGTCTGCGTTGAACTGTGTTCAGTTTAGTATTGAGCCGTGTTCAGGTCTGTGTTGAACTGTGTTCAGTTTAGTATTGAGCCGTGTTCAGGTCTGTGTTGAACAGATGTTCAGTTTAGTATCGAACCCTGTTCAGGTCTGTGTTGAACTGTGTTCAGTTTAGTGTTGAACTGTGTTCAGTTTAGTATTGAACCCTGTTCAGTTTAGTATTGAACCCTGTTCAGATCTGTGTTGAACCGTGTTCAGTTTAGTATTGAACCCTGTTCAGGTCTGTGTTGAACCGTGTTCAGTTTAGTATTGAACCCTGTTCAGGTCTGTATTGAACCGTGTTCAGTTTAGTATTGAACCCTGTTCAGGTCTGTATTGAACCGTGTTCAGTTTAGTATTGAACCCTGTTCAGGTCTGTATTGAACAGTGTTCAGTTTAGTATTGAACCCTGTTCAGATCTGTGTTGAACCGTGTTCAGTTTAGTATTGAACCCTGTTCAGGTCTGTATTGAACCGTGTTCAATTTAGTATTGAACCCTGTTCAGGTCTGTGTTGAACTGTGTTCAGTTTAGTATTGAACCCTGTTCAGGTCTGTGTTGAACCGTGTTCAGTTTAGTATTGAACCCTGTTCAGGTCTGTGTTGAACCGTGTTCAATTTAGTATTGAACCCTGTTCAGGTCTGTGTTGAACCGTGTTCAGTTTAGCATTGAACCCTGTTCAGGTCTGTATTGAACAGTGTTCAGTTTAGTATTGAACCCTGTTCAGGTCTGTGTTGAACAGTGTTCAGTTTAGTATTGAACCCTGTTCAGGTCTGTGTTGAACAGTGTTCAGTTTAGTATTGAACCCTGTTCAGATCTGTGTTGAGCTGTGTTCAGTTTAGTATTGAACCCTGTTCAGGTCTGTGTTGAACCGTGTTCAGTTTAGTATTGAACCCTGTTCAGGTCTGTGTTGAACCGTGTTCAGTTTAGTATTGAACCCTGTTCAGGTCTGTATTGAACCGTGTTCAGTTTAGTATTGAACCCTGTTCAGGTCTGTATTGAACCGTGTTCAGTTTAGTATTGAACCCTGTTCAGGTCTGTGTTGAACCGTGTTCAGTTTAGTATTGAACCCTGTTCAGGTCTGTGTTGAACAGTGTTCAGTTTAGTATTGAACCCTGTTCAGGTCTGTGTTGAACCCTGTTCAGGTCTGTGTTGAGCTGTGTTCAGTTTAGTATTGAACCCTGTTCAGGTCTGTGTTGAGCTGTGTTCAGTTTAGTATTGAACCCTGTTCAGGTCTGTGTTGAGCTGTGTTCAGTTTAGTATTGAACCCTGTTCAGGTCTGTGTTGAACCGTGTTCAGTTTAGTATTGAACCCTGTTCAGGTCTGTGTTGAGCTGTGTTCAGTTTAGTATTGAACCCTGTTCAGGTCTGTGTTGAGCTGTGTTCAGTTTAGTATTGAACCCTGTTCAGGTCTGTGTTGAACCGTGTTCAGTTTAGTATTGAACCCTGTTCAGGTCTGTATTGAACCGTGTTCAGTTTAGTATTGAACCCTGTTCAGGTCTGTATTGAACCGTGTTCAGTTTAGTATTGAACCCTGTTCAGGTCTGTATTGAACCGTGTTCAGTTTAGTATTGAACCCTGTTCAGGTCTGTGTTGAACTGTGTTCAGTTTAGTATTGAACCCTGTTCAGGTCTGTGTTGAACCGTGTTCAGTTTAGTATTGAGCCGTGTTCAGGTCTGTGTTGAACTGTGTTCAGTTTAGTATTGAGCCGTGTTCAGGTCTGTGTTGAACAGATGTTCAGTTTAGTATCGAACCCTGTTCAGGTCTGTGTTGAACTGTGTTCAGTTTAGTATTGAACCCTGTTCAGTTTAGTATTGAACCCTGTTCAGATCTGTGTTGAACTGTGTTCAGTTTAGTATTGAACCTTGTTCAGGTCTGTGATGAACTGTTTTCAGTTTAGTATTGAACCCTGTTCAGTTTAGTATTGAACCCTGTTCAGTTTAGTATTGAACCCTGTTAAGGTCTGTATTGAACCGTGTTCAGTTTAGTATTGAACCCTGTTCAGGTCTGTGTTGAACCGTGTTCAGTTTAGTATTGAACCCTGTTCAGGTCTGTATTGAACCGTGTTCAGTTTAGTATCGAACCCTGTTCAGGTCTGTGTTGAACAGATGTTCAGTTTAGTATCGAACCCTGTTCAGGTCTGTGTTGAACTGTGTTCAGTTTAGTATTGAACCCTGTTCAGGTCTGTATTGAACCGTGTTCAGTTTAGTATTGAACCCTGTTCAGGTCTGTATTGAACCGTGTTCAGTTTAGTATTGAACCCTGTTCAGGTCTGTGTTGAACTGTGTTCAGTTTAGTATTGAACCCTGTTCAGGTCTGTGTTGAACCGTGTTCAGTTTAGTATTGAGCCGTGTTCAGGTCTGTGTTGAACTGTGTTCAGTTTAGTATTGAGCCGTGTTCAGGTCTGTGTTGAACAGATGTTCAGTTTAGTATCGAACCCTGTTCAGGTCTGTGTTGAACTGTGTTCAGTTTAGTATTGAACCCTGTTCAGTTTAGTATTGAACCCTGTTCAGATCTGTGTTGAACTGTGTTCAGTTTAGTATTGAACCTTGTTCAGGTCTGTGATGAACTGTTTTCAGTTTAGTATTGAACCCTGTTCAGTTTAGTATTGAACCCTGTTCAGTTTAGTATTGAACCCTGTTCAGTTTAGTATTGAACCCTGTTAAGGTCTGTATTGAACCGTGTTCAGTTTAGTATTGAACCCTGTTCAGGTCTGTGTTGAACCGTGTTCAGTTTAGTATTGAACCCTGTTCAGGTCTGTATTGAACCGTGTTCAGTTTAGTATTGAGCCGTGTTCAGGTCTGCGTTGAACTGTGTTCAGTTTAGTATTGAGCCGTGTTCAGGTCTGTGTTGAACTGTGTTCAGTTTAGTATTGAGCCGTGTTCAGGTCTGTGTTGAACAGATGTTCAGTTTAGTATCGAACCCTGTTCAGGTCTGTGTTGAACTGTGTTCAGTTTAGTATTGAACCCTGTTCAGGTCTGTATTGAACCGTGTTCAGTTTAGTATTGAACCCTGTTCAGGTCTGTATTGAACCGTGTTCAGTTTAGTATTGAACCCTGTTCAGGTCTGTGTTGAACCGTGTTCAGTTTAGTATTGAGCCGTGTTCAGGTCTGTGTTGAACTGTGTTCAGTTTAGTATTGAGCCGTGTTCAGGTCTGTGTTGAACAGATGTTCAGTTTAGTATTGAACCCTGTTCAGGTCTGTATTGAACCGTGTTCAGTTTAGTATTGAACCCTGTTCAGGTCTGTATTGAACCGTGTTCAGTTTAGTATTGAACCCTGTTCAGGTCTGTATTGAACCGTGTTCAGTTTAGTATTGAACCCTGTTCAGGTCTGTATTGAACAGTGTTCAGTTTAGTATTGAACCCTGTTCAGATCTGTGTTGAACCGTGTTCAGTTTAGTATTGAACCCTGTTCAGGTCTGTATTGAACCGTGTTCAATTTAGTATTGAACCCTGTTCAGGTCTGTGTTGAACTGTGTTCAGTTTAGTATTGAACCCTGTTCAGGTCTGTGTTGAACCGTGTTCAGTTTAGTATTGAACCCTGTTCAGGTCTGTGTTGAACCGTGTTCAATTTAGTATTGAACCCTGTTCAGGTCTGTGTTGAACCGTGTTCAGTTTAGCATTGAACCCTGTTCAGGTCTGTATTGAACAGTGTTCAGTTTAGTATTGAACCCTGTTCAGGTCTGTGTTGAACAGTGTTCAGTTTAGTATTGAACCCTGTTCAGATCTGTGTTGAGCTGTGTTCAGTTTAGTATTGAACCCTGTTCAGGTCTGTATTGAACCGTGTTCAGTTTAGTATTGAACCCTGTTCAGGTCTGTATTGAACCGTGTTCAGTTTAGTATTGAACCCTGTTCAGGTCTGTATTGAACCGTGTTCAGTTTAGTATTGAACCCTGTTCAGGTCTGTATTGAACCGTGTTCAGTTTAGTATTGAACCCTGTTCAGGTCTGTATTGAACCGTGTTCAGTTTAGTATTGAACCCTGTTCAGGTCTGTGTTGAACCGTGTTCAGTTTAGTATTGAACCCTGTTCAGGTCTGTGTTGAACCGTGTTCAGTTTAGTATTGAACCCTGTTCAGGTCTGTATTGAACCGTGTTCAGTTTAGTATTGAACCCTGTTCAGGTCTGTGTTGAGCTGTGTTCAGGTTACTATTGAACTGTGTTCAGGTTAGTATTAAACCATGTTGAGCTCCAGTAACGTCTCCTCTGTTTTTCCCCCCCACTTTGTTCTATAAAACTTCATAGTAACAATGTTTGCTATCTGGTGTCGACCAGAGGAGGACGGGTTCCCCTTCTGAGTCTTGGTTCCTCTCAAGGTTTTTCCTTGCGCCTGATTTTTCTTTTCTTTACTCTCTGTATTGCTGATCGTTCTGTAAAGCTGCTTTGTGACAACACCTGCTGTAAAAAGAGCCGTATAAATAAACTTTGCTTGCTTGCTCTGTTTCTGCAGTGTGAGGAGAGAAAGAGCAGCTCAGCCACCCAGCAGAGAAACTACAGGAGGATCCAGGAGAGAGAGCGACAGAGAGAGCGACAGAGAGAGCGACAGAGAGAAGGGACTTAAGAATTCAGTAGCACTATATTTTCCAGTGCGCTCAATGTCTGGTTTTAACAGGTAAATTTGTAAGTAACGTCTGATTCATTCTTCACAGGTTGGATATTAAAGTAAACAGTACCTTGTGTAACAGGTACATACAGCCGTACTTGGTTCTACAGCGCAGTAATTACTCAGAGTTTAACAGGTAATGATGTATTTCACATGAATATGTAAATACACAGTAATGTGAGAAACTGCAGGTACTTGTGAGGAATTACAAACCCAATAGTTTTACATAAAGAGCTTCCTGTATGTTTTAACTGTTGTTTTCTGAACACCACGGTGTTTGGAGGGTGTTTGGTCTTTGAGGTTAGTGACACACTGGAATGAAAATTCTTGGGTGAAACCAAAAGAGAAATTCAGGACACACTCGGCAGAGACCTGAAACAAAGCAGCTGACAATAAATAAAAAGTGTTTACATAAAAAAAAAAACCCTTAAATATTGATCACAGTACACTACCTCCAGAATGTACCTCAGAATTGTACATCCTCCACAACAGAGAATGGTTGATCATTCAAATCAATGAATAACATTTTTTTTGGTTATTTATTGAACTGGCTGTTATTTGCTTGTTTGTTTTTTTTTTATATAGTGGTTATTTTATAAAGTGTACAGATGGCCTCAACATGCTCTCAGGGACTTTCTGCTTCTGTTGTGAAAATAATACAAAAATAGTTGTCAACAAAAAGAAATGCAAACAAAACAGAGGGCTCATTAAAAGTCAGAGCTCAGGCGCATTCAGAATGATCACACAGGAGAACAGCGGCAGTGAGGGCTGAAATGATCCATGAAGAAATGGAGAACAGATGAGGCAGATGGGTGAAGCCGGTGGTGAGTAAACGGCTTAGGATGACGAATGAATGAATTACAGGTAGGATAACCTCAGTACAGTTTTCCTGGTAACAGCAATTTAAGTCATTTTACTTTCAGTTTATTTCTGTTGAAATATTCAAGTATTTTCATTTTAATGCAGTTATTATAAAATAACTGATGTTTTCGGGGGGAAAACATGCCTCAACTCTCCTCAGTTCCCTTCGGCTGCCTGCCTGCTCCTTCTGCAGTTACAGTCCAGTCCCCATCCTACTGAAATGTTTTCATTGTACCTGCTGCCTTGGCTAGTGCGGCCTCAATAGGATCTGCCTGCCCAGTCACACATGCTCTCCTTGCTTGATTCCAGTGCTTTCAGCATGGCTGCGGCACTTTCAAGGCACGGCAGCTTGCCTGCCCCCACTCCTGCCCAGGCCTGCCTCAAGCCTCTTCCAAACTGCACCCCTAACTGGACAGGCAACCACGCACCAGTGCGCCATTATGGACAGATCGTGTCGCCTGTACTGTCTTATTGACACTCTGTCACAGCTCCGCCGGAGGTAACCCCTTCAACGGCCATTCCAACCAGCTACACAAGTTCCTCATCTCTCCTGCCTTTGTCTCTTTCCACCTTCCTCATATTTACTCCCTCTCTTCTCCCTAGTACAGGGCCAAAATTCCTGTCCTTTACCATGCCTTGCCTCTGCTCAGTTGGATGCAATGCCTTATTCCATTAAGCCTTTTTGCTAAATTGTTACAGTACCGGTTAAAAGTTTGGACATACCAATCAAAGGTTTGGACTTTCTCATTCGTTGTTTTCTACATTGTTGATTAATACTGAAGACATCAAAACTATGAAGTAAGACACAAGCAAACAAAAAAGTGTTGAACAAGAATGTCTTTCAGGGACAGTCGTGGGCTGGAGGTTAGGGAACCAGCCTTGTGACCGGAAGGTCGCCGGTTTGATCCACAGAGCCGACAGCACATGACTGAGGTGTCCTTGAGCAAGACACCTAACCCCCAACTGCTCCCCGGGCGCTGTGGATAGGGCTGCCCACCACTCTGGGCAAGTGTGCTCACTGTCCCCTAGTGTGTGTGTGTGTGTGTGTGTGTGTGTGTGTGTGTGTGTGTGTGTGTATTCACTAGTGTGTATGTGGTGTTTCACTTCATGGATGGGTTAAATGCGGAGGTGAAATTTCCTTTAGATTTTTTTAGAATTTTACTTTAGATTCATCAAAGTAATCACCTCTTGCTTTGATGACAGCTTTGCATGCTTGGCATTCTCTCAGTCAGCTTCATGAGGAACCTCACCTGCAATGGTTTTCAGTCAACAGGTGTTAATTAATTTAATTAAAAGGTGTACCTAGTCAAGAATTGATTCGTGGAATTGCTTGTCTTCTTCATGTATTTGAGACCATCAGTGGTGTTGTGTGGAGATAGGCTTGATACACAGTTCTATAGTTCTGTATAGAACTGTTTATGTCTTCAGCATTGATCTACAATGTAGAAAACAATACAAAATAAACTATTGAATCAGGTGGTGTATGTTTGTCAGTTTTTCTGCAGCCTGCTTAATTCACTAGTTATAATTCAGCTGTATAACTAGCTGTATAACTGGGGCTTGCTGGTTTGACCCTACTATATTATGATCACTGCCTTTGTACAGTTCATAGCATCACTTTAAGTTTCTTACATTCCATTTTACATAGTATTTAGTTCTTTCATGATGTTGCAATTGCTTGACCTTCAGATCCAAACCCCTACCCCTACCCCCATAACTCCTCGTTTCTCTTTCTCCCTTTTCACATTCATCCTCCCCCGGCTTTTCATCCTGCATCCTTCCTTCCCCTTTCATCTGACATCCTCCCCCTGACTCAATCATCCTGCATCCACCTCAATCCCTTTCTTTCCTCACCCATCTTGACCCAGTTCCATCTCAACCTGCTCCATCTGAGATCAGCTCCTGCAACCCGGTCTCAGCTCAGCAACTCATTTCTTACTCCACTCTCCTCCATCTCAGATCAACTCCAATGCCCTGCAACGCATGTCTGAATCCACTTGGCTGTATCTCAGATCAGCTCCAGTGCAACTCTTTTCTGCATTAACTTTGCTCCATCTCACCTCAGCTCAATAAGCTCTGCAACGCATTTCTGACTCCACTCGGTTCCATCTCAGTTCAGCTCCAACGCAACTCAGCTCTGCTCCATCTCGGATCAGCCCGTAAATTCAGTAAATTCAGCTATGCAGTTCATTTCTGATTCAGCTCCATCTTGGATTGACTTCATTTTGCAGCCCCATCTCAGATCAGCTCCAACACAACCTGGCTCTGCAACTAATTGCTCACTCAACTCCACTTCAGCTCGGATCAGCTCCAATACAAATCAGCTCTGCAAATAATTTGTGACTCAACTTTGCTGCTTCTCAGGTCAGCTCAATTTAAGACCACTTCCGTCACGGTTCAGCTCCAACACAATCACTGGCTTAACTTTGCTCCACTTCGGATCAGCTTTATGCTAATTCAGCTTCATTTTTCCTTTTTCCCCTCACACTGGACTAACATTGGTTTGATTGTGAAGACAATGCCTGTGCCCCCAGGAACCGGCCACTCTCCGTCATTTTGGCCACTCTCTCATCCCATTCAGCCCTCAGTCCTTGGGAGCAATGTCCTTTTCTCCATCAGTGACCTTTTGGGGGCTTGAATTCAAGCAAGTAATTCTCATCCAGGGTCATAATTGAACAACCGTACCAACAGGGTATTCCATGCCAAACTACCTCTTGCCATGATGTGAGCATCTTCCAGCTGCCTTGGTCATCATGCCCATCAACTCCCACACACAGCAGCTACAACCATTCCTGCTCAGTGTTCCTTGCATTCAGGAGAATATAATCTGCTTATCCTATATAATGTCTTCACCGGCCCGGTTTAGCACGACCTTCACAATCCTGCACTGACCAGAAAGGGGTTTCCCTGTTGAATCCTGGTTCCTCCCAAGGTTTCTCCTTCACTGGGATTTTTTTTCTTGCCGCTGTTGCTCTCGGCTTGCTCATCAGGAGTTCACACCAGGATGTCTGTAAAGCAGCATGCCACCATCAAGATGTTACACTGAATCAAATTAATCTGCTCCGTTTTTCTTACAACCTTAATACTAATTAGTATTATTAATACTAATACTAATAACTACTTACTCCAAGCAGCATATAAAGGGCTAACTTCTGCCTAGGCTGAACTCATCCATGTTCATTCTGGAGTACTTTTGGGGACCTGGCCTCCTCGCTTCAGGCAGAAAACCAAGTTCTTAGGCTTTTCCTGCTCTCTCAATCAGTCTTCCCTCATACTACCACCACATGTTGAAACTTGAAAATGTAGTTATGTAATAACTGATGTTTGGAACATGCCTGAAACCCCTCTTTCTTCCAACTGCATTTACAGCATTTAGCAGATGCTCTTATCCAGAGCGACTTACAAGAAGTGCTTTGTATCTAGAGAAAGTATCTAATCTAACACATCCTTCCATTCCTGTGATGAGGTTTTTGCAGTCCCCACCACCACCCCATCCTCCTCCCTGGTCCTACCACAGCTATGAGGGATTTGGCCATCTAGCTACAGGCAGAAGCTGCCCAAAACTCCAGCACAAGTTCTCAGACTTCTACCCCTCCCTCGATCAGTCTTCCCTCATACTACCACCGCCATGTTGAAGGCACAGTCCGAACTCGCAAAATTTGTTTTTCCACAAAGCACTTTTCTTAGTTTTACAACTTGAGAATGTGATTAGCTGGTTGGCTAACTGAGCTTAGCAAAATAACTACTGCAACTCATCATTAGAATCACAAGCTCTGTAACTATTAATTAAAGCTGTTCAAGCAAATGTAACTAATGTAAGCGGAGGTCCTCAGTAAGTTATCAGACAGCTCAGTGAAACATCTCTTTGTTAAGAAATATTAACTTAAAGTAATCCAAAGTGTTTGAGTAGTTTTCCATTAAACAACTTTCACTTTAAATGTACTCTTGACTCACTTTATTTATTATTACTTTTTGGTATTTATTGTTACTTTTTTAGTTGAATTTTAACTGCAGTAACTGAACAACTGGGTGAAAGTGACTTGGTGGAAATTGAGATCTTTTGAAGCTTCAGGCCTAGGAAGGGCATCTTTTGTCATCTGAACTTAACTAATGATTTTGAATTAATTTGCAAGAATTACATTTTTATTTCTGTGAACCAGAATCATCAGCATAGCTTTTATTGTCATAATGAATCAGTACATTTGTTTCACATATAAATAATGGTGTACATATATTTTTAAAGGTTTGTTTGAAGTATACTGCAAAATTGTCATATTTAAGCCTTTAAACTTCGTACAAATGTGTATTTATGCAGATATGTTGACATGAGATCTTTTTTTATGTTTGTGTAATAATGAAAAGTAATTTTTCATATTAAATTTATACCCCTGCTATTTGACTTGCCTTTTTTTTTTTACCTTTCAATGTGTCACCATCTTTGGGAATTTTAATAGGTGCTTTTCACATTTAAATTTGTCAATCTTTTAAAAAAAATTATTTAGTTGATCTGTGGGAATAAAGTCAACACCGCATCTTTCTTTTCACATCTTATCACCTGCAGGGAGTCGGTGTTGAGATAAATTGTGGGGCCTGTCGTCTTTCTTAGCATATTCATTGTTCCTCTGTACAGCTTCTTCAGAAAAATAGCTGCACTTCTTAAAGTCTTAAAGATCTTAAAAAGCAGTTCAAGCAGCATGTTTGGGTCTCAGAATTAAAGCATGAGCCATTTTACTTTACATTTATTACTGTTTGCCAAAGAGTTCATTTCTTTGTAACGTAGACTCAACGTTATAACCCAGCACCACAGTTTTGCCTGTTTAACTGGAGAAAATTTTGATTCCTTTCCAAGTTGGTATAATCAGGGCATCATCCTGTCAGTCTGTCAATGAGGCTATAAGGTGATTAGATCGGCACAGCAGTGAAAACTAAATACTCCGCTCAAGCCTCCAAGTGGTTGCCAGTACAGACTTAATAGGATAGGCCCCAGAGTAGAACCATTGGGAACTCCGCAAGACATGACGTGGAACAAAAGGACCTGAAACTCCACATAGATGTTTCTTTTAGAGAGCACTGCTGTAAAAGCCTACCAAGGTCTGTAATCCACCAGTCTATCCATTAAGACATGGCCAGGAGAATCAAATTTTAAGCTTTAAGGAACAGAAGCAGCAGATACGAGACCCGACTGTTATTGCTGTAAATCATTAACGGCTTAGATTAGTGCAGTCTCTTTGCTCCGACAGTCAAAAAACATAATTTTTACAAATTTAAGTTTGTATTTAATGATCAGTGTCAAAGACAGTCTGGTTTACAAATGTTAAATTCAGTGTGAACATAGCCAGCTGTTCTACAAACCCAGTTCCAAAAAATGTTAGGACAGTATGTGAAATACCAATAAAACCAGAAAGCAGTGGTTAGTAAATTCTGTTTGACCTGTATTGGCCTGAAAACAGTACAAAACCACAATATTTGATGTTTTATCTTATGAACTATGCAACACAAAACTGGGACAGGAGCTTGTTTACCACCGCGTTCCATTGACTTTCCCTTTAACAGCATTTAATAATTGTTTGGGGACTAAAGACACAAAATGAACCAGTTTTGAAAGTGATTTTTTTGGCCTTGTTATAAAGTCTTCAATCGATGGTGCCATTGATTGCCGTATTCTACGCTTCATAGTGCACCATGTTTTGAACAGAAGCCAGACAGGCTAGTCTAGCGCCCTCACTCTCTGGGTTCACGGCCAGGCTGTTGTAATATGTGCAGAATGTTTCTTGGTGTTTTCATGTCACAAACTGCTTTGATACAAATGCATCATTTGTTTCTATATACTATATTTATTTACCTGCCATCCTGGCTGGTAGGTGGAGCAAATTCAATCTGCTGGGATAGGATCCAACACACACCCTGTGACCCAGAAGGATAAGCAGATTAGAAAACGTAATTTTTAACATTTTTTTTAGTGATATACAACCTTACCAGTCCTTTGTTGTGCCGCCCCAACTTGCTTTTTTAAAGATGTTGCTGGCAGCAAATTCAAAACGGGTAAATATAAAAAAAACAAACAGTTGATGTGTCGTCTTTGTACTATCCATCCATCCATCCATCCATTTTCTAAGCCGCTTCTCCGTCAGGGTCGCGGGGGGGTGCCGGAGCCTATCCCAGCGGTCATCGGGCGGAAGGCAGGATACACCCTGGACAGGTCGCCAGTCCATCGCAGGGCAGACAGACAGACAGTCACTCACACACTCACACCCAGGGGCAATGTAGCATCTCCAATTGGCCTGACTGCATGTCTTTGGACTGTGGGAGGAAACCGGAGAACCCGGAGGAAACCCACGCAGACACGGGGAGGGAGAGGACCCCGGTCACCCGGCCGGGGAATCGAACCCAGGCCCTCCTCGCTCGCCCTCCTCCCCATTTCGTTTTTAATTACATTTTACAGTGTCCCAACTTTTTTGGAAATGGGGTTGTACTTCATCCCTGCTGAACTACGACATTACGTTTAATACAACATTCTGTTTGTTCGATTAGTTGAAACACTTTAGAGAAATTAATTTTAAAAAGAAAAAAAAAAAAAAAAGAATTACTGCATCCGTGCTATCAAACTTTTATGCAACATTTCTTGAGCTGTGATGGGAAAACTTTAGGTGCGTTTTCTAGATGGCAACAGTTTAACTGCATATATAACAGGATCTCATTCAGATCTAACAGAGAAGTGCAGTCTTTTATCCGGATAACTATTAATAGAAAATGGAAAAAGCAGCTTCATATCACATCCTTAATGCAGAGGCAATGGAAAAGACAATTCCTATTCAGCATCTAGTTTATTTTATATGCCTGTATAACCCCAGTGGAGCTAATCAGAATAAGAGTACTGCTCACACTGACCGCGTCCAGTTGGAGGACACAGCAGTGATGGTCCTGAAGGATGCAGGAAAAACACATTTACATTTATTTACATTTATGGCATTTTGGCTGACGCTCTTATCCAGAGCGACTTACAATTTGATCATTTTACACAGGGAGGCCAAGGTGGTGTTAGGAGTCTTGCCCAAGGACTCTTATTGGTATAGTGTAGGGTGTTTGCCCTGGTGGGGATTGAACCCCAGTCTACAGTGTAGAAGGCAGAGGTGTTACCCACTATATTAACCAACCACCCAACCACAAAACACAGAGGCAGGAGTAACACTGCATAAGAATTTAGCAGCAGTGCATAAAATAGCTGACATTGAACAGAACAGCCCTTATAAAATCTAATCATCTGTATTTTAGTCCACATTCATAGACAACAGTGAGTCACACAGTGTCAGAAAGCACAATCACGTGTGTTACTGAACGACTTCATACAGTTTGAGGAAAGAAAGCGAAGAGTCAGTGGGTGTGTGGACATGTACTCGAGTACTCTGATAACTGCAGTACTCAAATACCGTAATCACAATTCGGGTATTCTTTACAGGACGCTGCCCACAGGGTAGATATGGCTGGATATGTTGGATATGTTTGGTTGGTGGACTATTCCTAGATGTTTAAAAACTCCAGCAGCACTGCTGTGTCTGATCCACTCAGACCAGCACAACACACTAACACACCACCACCACATCAGTGTTACTGCAGTGGTGAGAATGACCCACCACCCAAACAGTACCTGCTCTGTGAGGGTTCATGGGGGTCTGTAACAGAGTATCAGAGAAACAGATGGACTACAGTCTGTAACTGTAGAACTACAGAGTGGAACTGAATGGTCAGTGGAGCTGATAGAGTGGACAGTGAGCGTAGAAACAAGGAGGTGGTCAGGATGTTATGCCTGACCGGTGTACATTTCTCTGACTAATAACGTCGGCTCATTGATCTCTGAGGAGAAAATGCCTCCTGTAGAAGATCACGAGTCCGGAGTAACACTGGGAAGCTCCTTCAGCTTATTAGCTCATCTGAAGAGCCTCCGTTACTCATCCAACACTAAAACTAACCGCTTTCTCTCGGCTGTTTTTGCATAATAACACGTTCTTCTGTGTGCTGCTATATTTTTGTGCAATGCCAGCGATGTCACCCAAGAAGCTAAGCCTACAGCCATACACCATCCTCCAAGAAAGTCTGTTTATTTTTGCTTGCAGCTGTTTTTCTTTCTCTATGGTTAACTACATATCCACTCTCTGAACTCGGACACGTGAATATCAATCTTAGTCGAAATGCACATCCCTCGCTGGCACCATGCTAACTGGTTTCCCTCCATCATGGCTCCAAGGTGGGCTTCTGGAGGTGTGTTCCGAGTTCTTCCATCATGATTTCAGATCAGCGCCACAGCTGGAGCACTAGTGAACACACTCCTTGAGGGCTGAGTTCTCACTCTTTGTCTCCCAGATGTGCTCAGGTCTCCATCGAGGGGCTCTGTAGGTGAGTTTTAAGGTTTTTCTCTAGTAGCACTAAGCTCTGCACTGCCAAACTCCTGCAGTCTGCATCAGGATCACTCTCTGCTACATCTGTGCACAGCAAACACACACAAATACAACACTCAGTAATCAACCATTTAAAAGGACTCATGAAGGTCAGACCCCTAGTGGTCAGTCTATACGGATGAGCCAGGCTTCCAAATGTAAACAGAAGCAGGATGCACTTGTACATAGTGTATTAGTGATGGATTATAAATGAAGGCATTTCAAAAACTTAGACACAGTCTGTACCTGCCAGCCATGCTCTGGTCTCCACTAGATCATCACTGAGTTCCAGCAGCAAGTTCTCACCGGGCATGCTCAGAAACACTGCACACACTGCAAACAGCACACCCCTCCTCACCATCCTAGAGCGAGACAGAGAGAGAGATGCTAACTACACAGTCCACTGACACCACACCACCACACATTTAAAAAGCTCTATAATATTCATATGATCCACACAGTCGCTCTGACAGACTGTAATACACTACAGGAAGCGTAGGGGGCGATACGGCTTCTACTGTTTCATTTAAAAAGCTCTATAATGTTCAAATGATCCACACAGTCGCTCTGACAGACTGTAATACACTACAGGAAGCGTAGGGGGCGATACGGCTTCTACTGTTTCATTTAAAAAGCTCTATAATGTTCATATGATCCACACAGTCGCTCTGACAGACTGTAATACACTACAGGAAGCGTAGGGGGCGATACGGCTTCTACTGTTTCATTTAAAAAGCTCTATAATGTTCAAATGATCCACACAGTCGCTCTGACAGACTGTAATACACTACAGGAAGCGTAGGGGGCGATACGGCTTCTACTGTTTCATTTAAAAAGCTCTATAATGTTCATATGATCCACACAGTAGCTCTGACAGACTGTAATACACTACAGGAAGCGTAGGGGGCGATACGGCTTCTACTGTTTCATTTAAAAAGCTCTATAATGTTCATATGATCCACACAGTCGCTCTGACAGACTGTAATACACTACAGGAAGCGTAGGGGGCGATACGGCTTCTACTGTTTCATTTAAAAAGCTCTATAATGTTCATATGATCCACACAGTCGCTCTGACAGACTGTAATACACTACAGGAAGCGTAGGGGGCGATACGGCTTCTACTGTTTCATTTAAAAAGCTCTATAATGTTCATATGATCCACACAGTCGCTCTGACAGACTGTAATACACTACAGGAAGCGTAGGGGGCGATACGGCTTCTACTGTTTCATTTAAAAAGCTGTAACAGCTCACCAGCTCTGTTGACACTACATCGGTCTGCAGTGTTACGCTATAAAAAATACAGCAGTTTATTTGTTTAGAACTAACACTATTACTTACTGATCGGCATGGAAACGAATGGCCCACACAAAGTCCAGCAGAGCTTTGCCCATTTGTGTTGCCACCTATAAACACACAGAAATAAAAGATGAAAGGGTTCTTCAGTCTAATGGGGAACGTGGTGTAGTTGGTTCACCAAAAAAAGTTCTTCTACTGTAACGATGTCAAGCTTGTAACAATAAAAGAACCCATTTAATGATGCAAAGAAAGCTTAGGGTTCTTTGAATGTTAATGGTTCTATATAGAACCATTTTCTTTACTAAAGAACCCTTGAAGCATCATCTTTTTAAGTGCGTGGAATAAGAACAAAAACACTGCATGAAAGGAATAATCAAACACCATGGATATAAATTAGTGTGATGCTGTTGTGGCTGTTTGAATGGAGGAGGTGCTGATGCGAGACCCTTGGCCGGCCAATTGATTTCAATGGTAGGGGAAACACTGATGTGTGTGTCTGAGTGTGTGTGTGAGGGTGTGTACCGGAGCATTGACGGCCAGGTGCATCAGGAGTCCCAGTGTGTGTACCAGTTGACCCAGCACTAGGTGGTCACTCCCCAAAAGGTCAAAGGTCACTTGTGGTCTGAAAAGCAGGAAATGATTATTTAAGGCATGCGTGTGGGAAGAGCATCATAAATTTTTAAAAATAATTAAAATATTAAATTATATAGATATTTTTTTTATTATTTAACATTAAACATCCAGCCAAGTTTGTAGGAATAAATAAAAGGAGGCAAACAGCTCAACTGCACAGGGGGAGCAGTGGGTGTTACGGTGTCCAGCCTAGTCTTCAATAATGGTCATTTATTTACCCAAACAGCAAAATCTTGACAGCCTGCTGCAACTGACACAGGAGAGCAGCGAGCCCAGTGGATCATGTACACGCTGTATCTCACCGTCCACTGCTCAGCAGATCATGTACACACCATATCTCACCGTCCACTGGCCAGTGGATCATGTACACACCATATCTCACCATTTCTCTTCAGTTTGACATACCTATCATAGTTCCTCAGTAGTGGAAAGAAGAAGTAGGCAGCTACAGGAGCGTAACGGTTTGGAGCAGCTTTAGGAGGCTGAGATGCACCCTGAGGATATAAAGACAGTCAAAGTGTGTTTATATGTGAAAGTTAAAGAGCAAAGTTCAACACCCATCAGTAATTATTAACCCGGGAATTTAAATTTAAAAAGTGTGTTACCTTGCTGATGCGTCTGGTTTTGCTCTGAATGCGTTTCTCCACAACCTGACGCCAGTGCTCCACCTCTCCACACTGCTCCAGGGTCACTGCCCTAGCAACAGGCTGGGACACTGCCTTCTTTTCTGTGATTGGCTCAGAGAGCTCCTGGGCTGCAAGGGCAAGAACCTGGTAGGAAATATACAAAGAGTCATTGAGCCAGACTCCCAACACTGCATTCAGCTGCCTGATTAAAACTGTAAGCCACCCTACACAAAAGCATCTGCCAAATACATCAGTGCATATAATGGAGATCTATACTGGGGACGAATGTAGAGTTTATGGGCAGTACACACACTTGGACAGTGAAGAGAGGTGAAACTGTAGAGTTAAATGGACAGTGTGGTAAGTAATTGGTTAAATACGTGACTAAACACATGGTTGGATGAGAATTAAACAACTTCAAAAGGCTCCACCCATTCACACTGAAGTTATACAGAGTGTTTCAGGCTGGACGGTTTCATGAATGAGGCACAATAAAGAACAGCCAATCAGAACAGAGCTGCTTTGCATGTATAAGTCTTAAAAGGCAGAGAGAAGATGGGAAAAATGTGATGTACAAATTAATTGTGACCAAATGTTTTTGGTATATAAAAGCACACAAGTGTTATAAATCGACCAAAAACTGTGGGCGGGACAAGTGAAATGTAGCTTATGAACCTTTTAATATTCTCATCCTCAACTTTCTCCCTTTTAACTTCCCAAAATAAAGAAGATTAAATGAGGAAGTGCAGCTTTACCTCGAGGATGTCCAGCCTCTGTCTCAAACTGTAGTTCAGTGAGTAAAACTCAGTGGTCAGATACTCCACAACCTGAGAGGAGGAGGAGGAGAAGCAGAAGAAGTGTTACTAAACAGTGAATGTCTTTAGCTGTGATTGGCAGCATGACAAGTTCACTATAACTGGCATAACGATGCATTTATTCATATTGCAAAATGGTTTCACAATGTGAGACGCTTTTTTTCTAACTCTGCAGTTCAAAATCCCAGAAACCGCAGATCTCCATCATTCCCTTTCATTACCTTTGTGTATTATTGTTCATTAAATATGACAGTGATGGTGGAGAATAGTGAAGAGACAGAGTTGAACGCGTGTTTATGAGGAAGAATAATGCTTGCGCTTTAAGCGTTTGGGAAATGGAGACTGAAACTGCGGAATGATGACACCCTGATAAACAACAGGGGGCGCTCTCACAATATTCTTAAGCTTTGGTTTATAACAGGCTTGTTTTGACATTTTTATACATAGGTAAGTTACCTGTCTGGCTAATGAGCTTAAATTTTATGCCATTTTGATCACTTGCTCACATTTCAGCTGCGCATGTATCGTTTACCTGGTATCAGAATATGTCCGTTACCAAGTAAACAACGATACGCGCACAGCCTCGACCTCAATCGAGTAGTTTAGGCTTTCCTAACTTTAAATTAAGAAGATTTGCTTCTGTGATACAAATCTTGTCAGGAATCTTATCTTAATGTAGGGCTAAAGTGCTTCTGTTAACAAACACCGACTAGCAGAATGTAGTACTGGGGGGGGTGGTGGTGGGGTTTAGAGGGGACGTATTGTAGCTGCCAGCAACTTTCACCGCAGTCCAGAAGCAAACGTTCACAAAGTCGTCCTCAGAGACATGAACTCATAAACAAACATGTTGTTATAACACCCCGTCTGGCCCTGCGAGACTACTAAACCCCCAGACGAGTGTGTGAAGAGTCTGTGTCTTACCGGCTGTGTGTGTATGACTGCGAGGGCCACCATGGCGCTCTGTCGGAGGGTGTGGAAGCCTGCAGTGCTGTACCTGTCCTCCAGGTGTAACAGCACCTTACTGAACTGCACACTCACCTGACAAACAAACAGAGAGGAAAAGAATGTGTGTGTGTGTGTGTATATATGCTTTTATTTGTAAAATTCATAAAAACTAACTAAATAAATGATTTAATAGATATTGAATTTATGGTTAACATAGTGTACTCCTTAATAATCAATAACATCCAGCACCACATTCGTGAACTCTGACCTCTCGTGCGGTGCTGACGTTCTTTCTCAGAAGCTCCTCCGCCGTCTGGAGGCTCAGCTCCACCCTCTCAGGATCATCAGAGGACATCAGAGCTGTCAGTCAAACAAATGACCAATCAGGTCACACTAGTTTCCATTAACCAACAACAGCACCGCGGCTGCTAATCAAATGTCGTCAATACACCTCCCACCCACAACACCCACCTTATAGCTCCACTGTAACGGTGAACAGTTACAGACTGTAGTTACAGACTGTAGTTCATCTGTAGCTCCATAGTTTATCATTCTCCCTCTACTCCATTCATCACTGGTCAGCTGTTGTCCAGATATTGTTTAGTGCTGGAGTACCCAGTGATACTGCAATGATAGTGTGTGTGAGTGTGTGTGTGTGTGTGTGAGTGTGTTGCTGGTATGAGTGTATCAAACACAGCAGTGTTACTGGTGCATTTCCACACTGTCAGTGTCACTGCTAGGTTGGGAGTGGACCACCGACCAAAAGCACCCAGCTCTGTGGTTAAAAACTGACCATTGCTGAGGAGCTAGAGGAGGACTAACACAAGCTGTGCATCCACAGATGGACTACAGTCTCTCTCTGTACAGCAGCAAGGAGGAGCTGCAAGAGAGGGGGTTTCTGATAAATTGGTCAGGGAGCACATTTCTCCACACATCAGCAACGTCTCACCTTCCAGGCAGTCTCTGACGTACCGCGGCGGAGTCGCCTTCTGCTTCACCTGATCAGCAGACATATCGTACGGAGTGAGCTCATCATCACTGAGAGAGAGAGAGCGAGAGCGAGCGAGAGCGAGCGAGAGCGAGAGAGAGAGAGAGAGAGAGAGCGGGAGTGTAAGGGAAGGAATAAAGAATAGAATGAGGGAGAGAATGAGTGAGTAAGGGGAAGAGGGATGGAAGGAGCACAGGAGAGAAGGGGTGAGGGAGAAGAGGAGGAAGTGAGGGAAATAGGAAGGGAGGAAGGGAAGGAAGTAGGGAGGGAGGAAGGGAAGGAGGGAGGGAGTGAGGGAAGGAATGAGACAGAATGAGGGAGGGAAGGAGAAAAGAAAGGAGAAAACGTGGGAGGGAGGAAAGGAGTGAAGGAGTGAGGGAATGAGAAAAAGAATGATGGTGGGACAGAATGAGTGAGTGAGTGAGAGAATAAAGGAAGGAGGTAATGTGGGAGGGAGGAAAGGAGTGAAGGAGTGAGGGAATGAGAAAAAGAATGACGGTGGGACAGAATGAGTGAGTGAGAGAATAAAGGAAGGAGGTAATGTGGGAGGGAGGAAAGGAGTGAAGGAGTGAGGGAATGAGAAAAAGAATGATGGTGGGACAGAATGAGTGAGTGAGTGAGAGAATAAAGGAAGGAGGTAATGTGGGAGGGAGGAAAGGAGTGAAGAGTGAGGAAGAGGAGGACAGGAGGGAGTAAGGGAGAGAGGGAGGAAAGAGGACAATGGGATGGAATAAGGGAGGAAAGGAGGGGGAGAATGAGTGAGGGAGGTTAGACAGGTTCATTTGTTCGTTAGTTACTCTTAACCAGTAATGAAACTCGGTGTCTGAGTATCTCTGTGTACCTGTCCAGCTCAGAGTCACTGCTATGTCCAGCTGGTTTGGCTGAAGTCTGACTGGCTGCTGGGGGCTGTGACATCATCGACTGACCTTCTGCACTCTGCCCACTGCTCTCTGGCTGAGGTCTATCAGAGGGAAAATAGGATGACAACACTGGAAGTAAACACCCTCCATAATTCTGAACATGTGCCTTATGCTTTCATTCAGACTCACGTCCTGCCTGATCAACTACACCTGGGCAAAGTTGTAAATCCCTAAAAAACACGGTGGGAACTGCACCGTCTCGAACGGCAGGACCCTACAGCGGATAGTGAGGTCAGCTGAGACCATCAGGTTCTCTTTACCCACCACTGACACTTCCTACCACAAACCCTGTGTCCAGCATTGTGGACAATCCCTCCCACCGCTCTCATGGACTCTCCTCCCTCCTGCGATCCGGCAGACAGAACCGGAGCATCTGTTCCGGCGCCAGCAGAATCTGGAGCAGCTTCTTCCTCGAGTCAGTCAGACTACTGACCACACTAGCCACGTTTACATGCAGCCTGATAATCCGTTAATAATCCGACTAATAGCTCAATCGGAACAGAATACGTCCATGTAAACACCTCAATCGGAATAGACTAATCTGATTGAGGCCAATCGGAATACAATTTCTATCCGATTGACCGAGGTGGGTAAACCTCTAAATAATCTGTTAAATAGAGGAATAACATCCGTGTAAACGCCTGAATCCGATTACACTCCAATCGGAAGGTGTAAGAACGTTCTGCGCATGCTCGGCGCGTCACAGCGAAAGGTTTATACCGGTCATCACGGCGGAGCTGAAACTGGTCAGCAGAGGAGACGAGGTTCATACTCTGAGCTTTAAAAGACGGCGGTGGGACGGACGTCCAGCTTGTGTGTCTCAGAGCACGACGTCTTCCTTTATAAGTGCATGTGAAGGACGTTTCTCTGAGTCTGACGTCAGTTTAAAGCCATTACAAACTCAAGCACTGCTCACTGCTGCTCATCTCACTCTGACTGGACCTCACGTGCTGTTCCAGCGCTGCTGCCACGGCGTTTGCTCTCATACAGACGAGTCTGGCGAGGAGGTGATGTTAACCTCAGCCACTCCAGCCAGAGAACCGCATTAATAAGCCCAACAGGCAACGACAGATAAAGTAACTCAAAACAACGACTCTGCAGGTTTAAGCTTTACTCATTTTATTCTTTTCTTTCATTTTAATTTAATTCAGCTCATTTTTTAAGCATTTAAGCAACGGTTTTCTTAATTAATTAATTATTTTTCTTTGTTTTTGTCTGAAAAATTCAGCATAAATCTGCCGATAGAATTCTTAGGCTGTTTGGACTCTTACAGAATACATGTCTGGATTTACCTGGGTGCGTCATCAGGTTGTTGCTGTTGCTCATCTTCATCCTCCTCTTCAGACTGAGGCTCCATCAGCGACAATAGCTCTCTGCTCTCCTCATTCGCCTCATACTGACAAACACACAGCAGTGAATCATCCTCAGTGCGTTCAGTCGCACAGACCGAGAACACAAAGATCACTCGCCCATCAAAACGAGAACGTGCACCAGAGCCACTTCAAGGGACACCAAGCAACTTCCTATTGCTTACAATATACCAAAGCACAGAACACTAGAGGGCGCCTGTGAGCAGGTTTTCAGGGACTGAGGTATGAAATGAACTGAGTAATTCGAATCTGAAGTGTAATAATAATGAATGATTAATAATCATTCATAAAGCAACGTTTTTCATTTAGAAAAGCAAAAGGGAGGCGTAAGATTTTAAAACACCAAAAAAGTGTCTCACTGTGCTTTTAGTCTACCTCATACCCCTCAACGTAAATACAACAAATATGGTTTATATGCTATGTAAATATGCAAATGTGTAAAAAGATATACTTTCATTTTTTCTTATACTTCAATTTATGTCTAGTTTTATTTCTATTTTTTATTTTCTGTATAGTATTTGCAAGTTTATATGATCAGGCGTAACGTTCTGACCACCTCCTTGTTTCTACGCTCACTGTCCACTTTATCAGCTCCACTTACTGTATAGTTTCACTCTGTAGTTCTACAGTTACAGACTGTAGTCCATCTGTTTCTCTGATACACTGTTACCCTGTTCTTCAGTGGTCAGGACCCCCATGGACCCTCACAGAGCAGGTACTGTTTGGGTGGTGGGTCATTCTCAGCACCGCAGTGACACTGACGTGGTGGTGGTTTGTTAGTGTGTGTTGTGCTGGTCTGAGTGGATCAGACACAGTGGATCACAGTGGATAATAAAAATTCCAGAAACTAGAAAGTACACAAGCCAAATGCTGTAAACCTCATTATCAACATCAGCAACGTCCAACGAGTTCCCGCAGATTGCCGTCATGTTCGTGTGGCCGTGCTGATGAGAGGGTGTGTCTGTCTGTATTAAAGGGATTAACCATTTACTAATTATAATTTTCTATAAAAGCTCTGGAGGAATCTAAAGGTGCGCCCTCTAGTGCCTGACCAGCACAGAGGACACTGGTAGCTCTCTTCACCACAAATCCTCGGCACTCCGAATCAAAAAGACAAAGTCTTTCCTAAAGATCACCTGGAATTGGAGCTGAGAAGTGGGCGTGTCCAATTTCTGACTGAGACACTCCCCCACCACCATGCCCATCCTCCGCACGTGCTCGGTACTGCTGTCCAGACGACACTGAACTCCTCCCAGCATGCACTGCAACAGTTCTGAAAGACATTTTATTTCTTATGTGCATATAGGAGCAAAATGAAATTTAAATAATAATAATAATAATAATAATAATAAGAATAATAATAATAATAAACATAGAACAGCATGAAATCATTCGTAAAGTCACAAAGTCTTATGTACAATCTTACACATACGATATACATGCTACTGTACAAAAGTCTCGGCACCTAAGCAACAGCAACTTAAGAATCAGTAACTTAATATGATTTAATAAGCAATACGTTTGATTTTGCCTATAAAAACACCTCAGAATAAACACAAGTACTAGATCAGACAAAAACTAGATATTGGATGGTAACTAATTACTAGACATCCTCTACAGAGAACACACCTCTGCACATTTTAATGCAGTTTTACACACTAAGGAATAAATAAAACATAGAAAAAAAAATGTGCCTTGTGCAAAAGTTCCAGCGCATTCCAGGTTTTATTTCTGTTCCAATCTTTTAAACTTCACTAAACTGTGC